>NC_092055.1:30608588-30782849 GCF_003086295.3 Arachis hypogaea
TATCTGATTTATCGGCTCAAAGATGTACTGACACTCTGCATGGATATCACCAAAGAAAACCCTGCAAGCCAAACTCATGACATGGTGCTAATAACCAGTTCATGTACACTTCTGAAAGGAATCCTGTAAGCAATGGACGCCTATGAAGAAGGGATTCTTGAAGTTGATACTCTGAATGCCATATTGGCTCAGAACAAAATATTGACTCAGCAAGTCAATATGATTTCTCAGAGTCTGCATGGAATGCAAGCTGCATCCAACAGTACTCAAGAGGCATCTTCTGAAGAGGAAGCCTATGATCCTGAGAACCCTGCAATAGCAGAGGTAAATTATTTAGGTGAACCTTATGGAAACACCTATAACTCAACATGGAAAAATCATCCAAATTTCTCATGGAAGGATCAAAAGCCTCAACAAGGCTTTAATAATGGTGGAAGAAACAGGTTTAGCAATAGCAAGCCTTTTCCATCATCCACTCAGCAACAGACAGAGAACTCTGAACAAAATACTTCTAATTTAGCAAATCTAGTCTCTGATCTATCAAAGGCCACTGTAAGTTTCATGAATGAAACAAGATCTTCCATTAGAAATCTGGAAGCACAAGTGGGCCAGCTGAGTAAAAGGATCACTGAAATCCCTCCTAGTACTCTCCCAAGCAATACAGAAGAGAATCCAAAAGGAGAGTGCAAGGCCATTGACATAAGCGCCATGGCCGAACCTGAGAGGAGAGGAGAGGACGTGAATCCCAAGGAGGAAGACCTCCAGGGACGTCCAGTGATCAATAAGAAGCTTCCCTCTAGGGAACCAAAGGACTCTGAGGCTCATCTAGAGACCATAGAGATTCCATTGAACCTCCTTATGCCCTTCATGAGCTCTGA
Organism: Arachis hypogaea; assembly: GCF_003086295.3. Taxonomy (NCBI): domain Eukaryota; kingdom Viridiplantae; phylum Streptophyta; class Magnoliopsida; order Fabales; family Fabaceae; genus Arachis; species Arachis hypogaea. The sequence goes on from NC_092055.1 coordinate 30,609,467, forward strand.
TGAGTATTCCTCTTCTGAAGAGAATGAGGATGTCACTGAAGAGCAAACTGCCAAGTTTCTTGGTGCAATCATGAAGCTGAATGCCAAATTATTTGGCATTGATACTTGGGAAGTTGAACCTCCCTTGTTCATCAATGAACTAAGTGATCTGGATCAACTGACATTACCTCAGAAGAGACAGGATCCTGGAAAGTTCATACTACCCTGCACCATAGGCACCATGGTCTTTAAGGCTCTGTGTGACCTTGGTTCAGGAATAAACCTCATGCCCCTCTCTGTAATAGAGAAACTGGGAATCTATGGGGTGCAAGCTGCTAAAATCTCACTAGAGATGGCAGACAGCTCAAGAAGACAGGCTTATGGACAAGTAGGAGATGTATTAGTAAAGGTTGAAGGCCTTTACATACCTACTGATTTCATAGTCCTGGATACTGGAAAGGAAGAGGATGAATCCATCATCCTAGGAAGACCTTTCCTGGCCACAGCAAGAGCTGTGATTGATGTTGACAGAGGTGAAATAGTCCTTCAATCAATGGAATGAGAACTCCCTTGTATTCAAAACTCAAGGATCTCCCTCTACAACCATGGAGAGGAAGCAGAAAAAGCTTCTCTCAAAGCAGAGTCAACCAGAGCCCCCATAGTCAAACTCTAAGTTTGGTGTTGGGAGGCCACAACCAAACTCTAAGTTTGGTGTTGGAGAGTCTCAACAAAGCTCTGCACATCTGTGAGGCTCCATGAGAGCCCACTGTCAAGCTATTGACATTAAAGAAGCGCTTGTTAGGAGGCAACCCAATGTTTATCTAATTCTTATTTTTATTGTTTTTCATGTTTTCTTAGGTTCATGATCATGTGGAGTCACAAAATAAATATAAAAATTGAAAACGGAATCAAAAACAGCAGAAGAAAAATCACACCCTGGAGGAGCATCTGTCTGGCGTTCAAACGCCAGAACAGAGCATAGTTCTGGCGCTGAACGCCCAGAATGGGAGCATCCTGGCGCTGAACGCCCAGAACAAGCATGGTTCTGGCGTTCAACGCCAGAAATGGCAGCAAAGGGGCGTTGAACGCCCGAAATGGGCACCAACCTGGCGCTGAACGCCCAGAGTTGTGTGCAAGGGCATTTTGCATGCCTAAAGTGGTGCAGGGATGTAAATGCCTTGACACCTCAAGATCTGTGGACCCCACAGGATCATCTCAGGATCTGTGGACCCACAAGATCATCTCAGGATCTGTGAATCCCACAGGATCCCCACCCACCTCACCCTCTAAGAACAAGAAGTACATGAGTTTTGAATTTATCCTTGAACTTAGTTTAATTATATTGATGTGGTGACAATGCTTCTTGTTTTCTAAATGTATGCTTGAACAGTGCATATATCTTTTGAAGTTGTTGTTTAAGAATGTTAAATATGTTGGCTCTTGAAAGAATGATGACTAGGAGACATGTTATTTGATAATCTGAAAAATCATAAAAATGATTCTTGAAGCAAGAAAAAGCAGCAAAGAACAAAGCTTGCAGAAAAAAAAAAAAGAAGAAGAAAAAAAAATAGAAAGAAAAAGAAAAAGCAAGCAGAAAAAGCCAATAACCCTTAAAACCAAAAGGCAAGGGCAAATAAAAGGATCCCAAGGCTTTGAGCATCAGTGGATAGGAGGGCCTAAAGGAATAAAATCCTGGTCTAAGCGGCTAAACCAAGCTGTCCCTAACCATGTGCTTGTGGCGTGTAGGTGTCAAGTGAAAACTTGAGACTGAGCGGTTAAAGTCAAGGTCCAAAGCAAAAACAAAGAGTGTGCTTAAGAACCCTGGACACCTCTAATTGGGGACTCTAAGCAAAGCTGAGTCACAATCTGAAAAGGTTCACCCAATTATGTGTCTGTGGCATTTATGTATCCGGTGGTAATACTGGAAAACAAAGTGCTTAGGGCCACGGCCAAGACTCATAAAGAAGCTGTGTTCAAGAATCATCATACTGAACTAGGAGAGTCAATAACACTATCTGAAATCTGAGTTCCTATAGATGCCAATCATTCTGAACCTCAATGGATAAAGTGAGATGCCAAAACTATTCAAGAGGCAAAAAGCTATAAGTCCCGCTCATATCATTGAAGCTCTGTTTCATTGATAGTTTGGAATTTATAGTATATTCTATTCTTTTTCTCCTATTTTGATTTTTAGTTGCTTGGGGACAAGCAACAATTTAAGTTTGGTGTTGTGATGAGCGGATAATTTATACGCTTTTTGACATTGTTTTTAGTATGTTTTTAGTAGGATCTAGTTACTTTTAGGGATGTTTTTAATAGATTTTGTGTTAAATTCACATTTCTGGACTTTACTATGAGTTTGTGTGTTTTTCTATGATTTCAGGTATTTTCTGGCTGAAATTGAGGGACTTGAGCAGAAATCAGATTCAGAGGTTGAAAAAGGACTGCTGATGCTGTTGGATTCTGACCTCCCTGCACTCAAAGTAGATTTTCTGGAGCTACAGAACTCGAAATGGCGCGCTTCCAATTGCTTTGGAAAGTAGACATCCAGGGCTTTCCAGAAATATATAATAGTCCATACTTTGGCCAAGAATTGACGACGTAAACTGGCGTTCAACGCCAGCCTTCTGCCCAAGTCTGGCGTCCAGCGCCAGAAAAGGATCCAAAACCAGAGTTGAACGCCCAAACTGGCACAGAAACTGGCGTTTAACTCCACAATTGGCCTCTGCACGTGCAACACTCAAGCCCAAGCCCAAGCACACACCAAGTGGGCCCCGGAAGTGGATTTATGCATCAATTACTTACTCATGTAAACCCTAGTGACTAGTTTATTATAAATAGGACCTTTTACTACTGTATTAGGCATCTTTGGACGCCTGGTTCTTAGATCAGAGGGGCTGGCCTCTCGGCCATGCCTGGACCTTCACTTATGTATTTTTAACGGTAGAGTTTCTACACTCCATAGATTAAGGTGTGGAGCTCTGCTGTTCCTCAAAGATTAATGCAAAGTACTACTGTTTTCTATTCAATTCTTCTTATTTCTCTTCTAAGATATCCATTCGCACCCAAGAACGTGATGAAGGTGATGATTATGTGTGACGCTCATCATCCTTCTCCCTTATGAACGCGTGCCTGACAAACACTTCTGTTCTACATGAATTAAGCTAGAATGAGTATCTCTTAGATCTCCTAACCAGAATCTTCGTGGCGTAAGCTAGAATGATGGCGGCATTCAAGAGAATCCGGAAGGTCTAAACCTTGTCTGTGGTATTCTGAGTAGAATTCAATGATTGAATGACTGTGACGAGCTTCAAACTCGCGAGTGTTGGGCGTTAGTGACAGACGCAAAAGGAGGGTGAATCCTATTCCAGCATGATCGAGAACCGACAGATGAATAGCCGTGCCGTGACAGGGTGCGTGAGCATATGATTCACTGAGAGGAGGGGATGTAGCCACTGACAACGGTGATGCCCTTGCATACAGCCAGCCATGGAAAGGAGTAAGACTGATTGGATGAAGATAGCAGGAAAGCAGAGGTTCAGAGGAACGAAAAGCATCTCCATTCGCTTATCTGAAATCCCTGCCAATGAATCTACATAAGTATCTCTATCCCTTTTATTGTTTATTTTAATCTAATAAAGTATCATGTTTAAATCCGCCTGACTGAGATTTACAAGGTGACCATAGCTTGCTTCAAGCCAACAATCTCTGTGGGATCGACCCTTACTCACGTAAGGTTTATTACTTGGACGACCCAGTACACTTGCTGGTTAGTTGAACGGAGTTGTGTCCACACATAGTAAAGAGCCATAATAATGATTCCATACAATAACAAAGAGTACTACATTAATGTGATCACAATTTCGTCCACCAAGTAGTAATTAGTATCTATTTTGATTTTATCTCCAATTAAGCTATAGTTTATTTTTCTCATCATCAGCAAACATGAATAAAGTAGTAGATCTTTTGAATAAGAAGCAATAAAATTTCGAGTTTTAATAAGAAAAATTCTAATTAGTTAAATGTGGTGGCAATGCTTTCTGTCTTCTGAATGAATGCTTGAACAGTGCATATGTCTTTTGAATTTGTTGCTTAAGATTGTTAAATATGTTGGCTCTTGAAAGAATGATGAACATGAGACATGTTATTGATAATCTGAAAAATCATAAAAAAATGATTCTTGAAGCAAGAAAAATCAGCAAAGAACAAAGCTTGCAGAAAAAAAAAAGTAGCGAAAAAAAAAATAATATAGAAAGAAAAAGAAAAAGCAAGCAGAAAGAGCCAATAGCCATTAAAACCAAAAGGCAAGGGTAATGAAAAGGATCCCAAGGCTTTGAGCATCAGTGGATAGGAGGGCCACGAAGGAATAAAATCCTGGCCTAAGCAGCTAAACCAAGCTGTCCCTAACCATGTGCTTGTGGCGTGAAGGTGTCAAGTGAAAACTTGAGACTGAGCGGTTAAAGTCAAGGTCCAAGCAAAAAGAAGAGTGTGCTTAAGAACTCTGGACACCTCTAACTGGGGACTTTAGCAAAGCTGAGTCACAATCTGAAAAGGTTCACCCAGTTATGTGTCTGTGGCATTTATGTATCCGGTAGTAATACTGGAAAACAAAGTGCTTAGGGCTACGGCCAAGACTCATAAAGAAGCTGTGTTCAAGAATCATCACACTGAACTAAGAGAATCAATAACACTATCTGAATTCTGAGTTCCTATAGATGCCAATCACTCTGAGCTTCAATGGATAAAGTGAGATGCCAAAACTGTTCAGAAGCAAAAAGCTACTAGTCCCGCTCATCTAATTAGGATCTGAGCTTCAATCAAAAACTCTGAGATATTATTGCTTCTCAACCTATTAGTCTTCTATTTTATTTGTCTAGTTGCTTGAGGACAAGCAACAGTTTAAGTTTGGTGTTGTGATGAGCGGATATTTTATACGCTTTTTGGGGATAATTTCATATAGTTTAGAGTATGTTTTAGTTAGTTTTTAGTCTATTTCTAGTAGTTTTTAGGAAAAATTTATATTTCTGGACTTTACTATGAGTTGTGTGTTTTTCTGTAATTTCAGGTATTTTTCTGGCTGAAATTGAAGGAGCTGAGCAAAAATCTGATTCAGGCTGAAAAAGGACTGCTGATGCTGTTGGATTCTGACCTCCCTGCACTCAAAGTGGATTTTCTGGAGCTACAGAACTCGAAATGGCATGCTTCCAATTGCGTTGGAAAGTAGACATCCAGGGCTTTCCAGCAATATATAATAGTCCATACTTTGCACAAGGATAGACGACGTAAACTGGCGTTCAACGCCAGTTCTCTGCCCAATTCTGGCGTTCAGCGCCAGAAAAGGATCAAAAACTGGAGTTGAACGCCCAAACTGGCACAAAAACTGGCGTTCAACTCCACAAATGGCCTCTGCACGTGGATTGCTTAAAGTCTCAGCCCCAGCACACACCAAGTGGGCCCCAGCACACCAAGTGGGCCCCAGAAGTGGATCTCTGCATCATCCATCATAGTCCACTCATATTTTGTAACCCTAGGCTACTAGTTTAGTATTTAAACAACTTTTAGAGACTTATTTTGCATCTCATGATATTTCAGATCTAAACTTTGTATTCTCTGACGGCATGAGTCTCTAAACCCCATTGTTGGGGGTGAGGAGCTCTGCTGTGTCTCGATGAATTAATGCAAGTATTTCTGTTTTCTATTCAAACACGCTTGTTCCTATCTAAGATGTTCATTCACGCTTAACTGTGATGAAGGTGATGATCAGTGACATTCATCACCTTTCTCAAACCATGAACGTGTGCTTGACAACCACCTCCGTTCTATATCTGATTGAATGAGTATCTCTGAGATCTCTTAATCAGAATCTCCGTGGTGTAAGCTAGAACTGATGGCGGCATTCATGAGAATCCGGAAGGTCTAAACCTTGTCTGTGGTATTCCGAGTAGGATTCAAGGATTGAATGACTGTGACGAGCTTCAAACTCCTGAAGGCTGGGCGTTAGTGACAGATGCAAAAGGATAGTAAATCCTATTCCAACCGGATCGAGAACCAACCGGTGATTAGCCGTGCTGTGACAGAGCGCGTGAGCGTAGTTTTCACTGGAAGGATGGAAGGTAGCCATTAACAACGGTGATCCACCAACACACAGCTTGCCATAGGAGGACGTGCATGCGTGAATCAGAAGACAGAGGAAAGCAGAGATTCAGAAGACAAAGCATCTCCAAAACTCCAACATATTCTCCATTACTGCACAACAAGTAATCTTTAATTTATGCTCTCTTGGTTATTCACAATTCAACTGATAAACATAATTGACTTCCTGACTAAGATTTACAAGATAACCATAGATTGCTTCAAACCAACAATCTCCGTGGGATTCGACCCTTACTCACGTAAGGTATTACTTGGACGACCCAGTGCACTTGCTGGTCATGTGTGCGAAATTGTAAGAGAGTAATGTGTGCGAAATTGTAAGAGAATAACAATTTTGTGCACCAAGTAACAATTTTGTGCTACCAAGGCACCAATGATGTTCTTGAGCTCTTTTATGTCTCTTCCTTGCCTTTGTGGCTTGATTCCTAGTGATTTTTGGTATTTCTATCCTCAGTTGCTTCCAATAATTATGTGGAGGGGAGTGCATCCCCTGAGGTATCTCTTGATTTGCAGCCACATGTTCTACCACTGAGCTATAGATCCTTCACATAATTGTGATGTCCACACCAAACTTAGAATGTTGCTCGCCCTCGAGCAAAAGAAGAGGGAATAGATGAAGAAGAAGATGTGGAAATAAAAAACTAGGATTATGAGGAGGGAGGGTGGGGATCCTGTGGGGTCCACAGATCTTGAAATGATCCTATGAGGTCCACAGATCTTGAGGTGTCAAGGCATTTACATCCCTGCACCAATTTGGGCATGCAAAATGCCCTTGCACACAACTCTGGGCGTTTAACGCCAGGTTGGTGCCCATTTTGGGCGTTCAACGCCCCTTTGCTGCCATTTCTGGCGTTGAACGCCAGAACCATGGTTGTTCTGGGCGTTCAGCACTAGGATGCTCCCATTCTGGGCGTTTGATAGTGTGGAAAACGATCCAACACAAAACTCACCGGCAAGTGTACCGGGTCGCATCAAGTAATAATAACTCACATGAGTGAGGTCGATCCCACAGGGATTGAAGGATTGAGCAATTTTAGTTTAGTGGTTGATTTAGTCAAGCGAATCAAGTATTGGTTGAGTGGTTTGTGCTTTGCAGAAACTAAATTGCATGAATTGTAAAAGGGGAAGGGTGAATTGCAGTAAATGAAAGAGCAGGAAAGTAAATGTGCTGAATCTTAAAGAACAAGTAAAGTAAATTGCAGAAACTTAGATTGCAAGAAATGTAAATGACTGAATCTTAAAGTGCAAGAAATGTAAATTGCTTGAATTGTAAAAGGGATTAGGAGTTGGAATTGCAGAAATTAAACAAGCAGAATTAAATTGCATCAAACAGCAAAGTAAAAGATGAATTAAATTGGAGTGGATCTCAAACAGAAGAGTAAAAGTGCTTTGAGAATTTAGAAACAGAGAAAGCAATGCTTAATTTGCAGCAAAGTAAAAGAGGGTGAAGATCTCAGGGTGGAAGAGACTAGATAACAAGTCTAGATCTCAAATCCTTCCTTGATCCAACAAGAATAATTGCAAAGGAAATAAAGAAAAATAAATTGCAGAAGTAAAGAGAAGATGAAGCAGTAAAGTAAACAGAAAATAGAATTCAATTGTGCAGAAAAATTAAACAAGATCTCAAGGTGAGATTGAAACAGAAGTTCTTCAATTCTTCACCCAAGATCCAAAGCAAGAAAATAAAAGAGTGCTCAAGCAAGAACCAAGAAGAAGAGAGAGCAATTCCCCTTCCAAGTTCTCAGAGAATTCAAAGTAAAAACTCAAAAATGAAAATGACAATTAAAAGGAAAATTCAAAGTAAAAAGTAGCCCTCCTTTTACATTAAACTAACTCCTATTTATACACTTTCTATTCTTGGATTTTAGAATTTGGGTGGGCTTTTGATTTGGTGAAGAAATGAATTAAATTGGATTTTTAATCAAATTCCTAGCCCAATTTGCACTTCCAGGGGAAAGCTCAGTTGGAAAATCCAACTTAGCTTTCAAGCATGCTCCATCCATGTCAAGTGTGGTGTGCATGGCAAGCTTGGTGCGCTTCAATTGTTGCTGGGCCGTGTCATGATGCCTTGGTGTGCTAGGATTGTGCGCCAAAGTGTGGAGGCTTGGGGGAGAGGCAATGCTCAGTTGGAATTTCCAACTTAGCTTTCCTTGTAGCGCCTTTGCTTGAGACTTCAAGGTCCCAGGTTCAACACTTGGTGGAGGAAGTGGAGGAAATCTTTGGAGCTAATTTCCTTGGATGAGTGGGCACTCCTCCTTAAGTTTCCAAGAATACCCAAGTTCGAAACTTGGAGGAAGCAATAAAGCTATTTTCCTTGTATTTCCTTGCAAGCTTGGTGGCACTCCTTCCTTATGTTTCAAAGAATACCCAAGTTCAAGTCCTGGAGGAAGCATTCTAGCTATTTATTCTCAAATTCCCTTGCAAGGAGTAGCGTGTGGTTCCAAGTTCGAACCATGGAGGATGCATTTTGGCTATTTCTTCTTGAATTCTTTTGTGAGGAACGTCCCTTGCCTTCTCCTTGGTCCTTGGTTCGAATCTTGGTGGCTTCACTCATGGAATTTCATCTTGAATTAATTTGAAGAGGTCCCCGATAAAGTTAACTTAGTTAACTTAGCTTTGCACCCATTCCTTGCTTTCTTTAGTGCTAAGTTAACTATTTTAACTTAGCTTTGTAGCTTCCTTCTCCTTCCATCCCTTGTGAAGCTCAGTTAGCTTTTTCAACTTAGCTTCCCTTTCTCCCTCAATGTGGTTATGCTTTTTCTTCCTTTTGGCACGCTTCTTGTTCCTTTGGGCACACTTCTTGTGCCACGCTTTTCTTCTTTTCTTTCTTTCTTCACCTGCAAGTAATCAAAACAACCAATCAAAGTATCACTAAATTCACAAGGTTTATAATTAATTAAAATTCAATTAAATTTAGCTTAAACCTCATGATTTAGCATCAATTACATGGTGGTTGTTTGATTCAAAGAAGTCATGCATTTTCACTCCAAATTACTTACTTAGAATGCAAGAAAGTGAATAAAACCTACTAAAATTAAAGAAAAAGGCTAGTGAAACTAGGCTAAGATGACTTGTCATCAGCGTTCAGCGCCAGAACTATGCTCTGTTCTGGCGTTTGAACGCCAGACAGATGCTCCTCCAGGGTGTGATTTTTCTTCTGCTGTTTTTGATTCCGTTTTTGATTTGATTTTTTTTTGTTTATTTTGTGACTCCACATGATCATGAGCATAAGAAAACATGAAAAACAATAAAAATAAGAATTAGATAAACATTGGGTTGCCTCCCAACAAGCGCTTCTTTAATGTCCTTAGCTGGACTTTGCTGAGCTTTTAATCTAGCTTCAGCCTTGAGCATTCTTGCTCAATGTTGCCTTCTAGATAATGCTTGATTCTCTGTCCATTGACAATGAACTTCTTATCAGAATCAATATCTTGAAGCTCCACGTAACCATATGGTGATACACTTGTAATCACGTATGGTCCCCTCCACCGGGATTTCAGTTTCTCGGGGAATAGCCTGAGTCTAGAGTTAAACAACAAAACCTTCTGTCCTGGTTCAAAGATTCTAGATGACAGCTTTCTGTCATGCCACTTTTTTTATTTTTCTTTATATAGCTTGGCATTTTCGAAAGCTGTGAATCTGAACTCCTCTAGCTCATTTAGCTGGAGCAATCTTTTTTCTCCTACTAATTTGGCATCAAAGTTTAGGAATCTGGTTGCCCAGTAGGCCTTATGTTCCAGTTCCACGGGCAGGTGACATGCCTTACCATACACCAGTTGGTATGGAGAGGTCCCTATAGGGGTCTTGAATGCTGTTCTGTAAGCCCATAGAGCATCATCCAAGCTCCTTGCCCAATCCTTTCTACGGGTATTTACTGTCCGTTCCAGGATTCTCTTTAATTCTCTGTTAGAGACTTCAGCTTGCCCATTGGTTTGTGGATGATATGGTGTGGCCACTTTGTGGCGAATTCCATACCGAACCATGGCAGAGTAAAGCTGTTTATTGCAGAAGTGAGTGCCCCCATCACTGATTAACACTCTAGGGACACCAAACCTGCTAAAGATATGTTTCTGGAGGAACTTCAGCACTGTTTTAGTATCATTGGTGGGTGTGGCAATAGCCTCAACCCATTTTGATACATAGTCAACTGCCACCAGAATATAAGTGTTTGAATATGATGGTGGAAAAGGTCCCATGAAGTCAATTCCCCATACGTCAAACAACTCAATTTCCAAGATTCCTTGTTGAGGCATGGCGTAACCATGAGGCAGATTACCAGCTCTTTGGCAACTGTCACAGTTACGTACAAACTCTCGGGAATCTTTATAGAGTGTGGGCCAATAGAAGCCACATTGGAGGACCATGGTGGCTGTTCGCTCACCTCCGAAATGGCCTCCATATTGAGATCCGTGGCAATGCCACAGGATCCTCTGTGCTTCTTCTCTAGGCACACACCTACGGATAATTCCGTCTGCACATCTCTTAAAGAGATAAGGTTCATCCCACAAGTAGTACTTCGCATCAGTAATTAATTTCTTCTTTTGTATCCTGTTGTACTCCTTGGGTATGAACCTTGCAGCTTTATAGTTTGCAATATCGGCAAACCATGGTGCTTCCTGAATGGCGAATAAATGCTCATCAGGAAACGTCTCAGAGATCTCAAGAGAAGGGAGGGACGTCCCTTCCACTGGCTCTATCCGGGACAGATGATCAGCCACTTGGTTCTCTGTCCCTTTTCTGTCTCTTATTTCTATATCAAACTCTTGCAGAAGCAATACCCATCTGATGAGCCTGGGCTTTGAATCCTGCTTTGTGAGTAGATATTTAAGAGCAGCATGGTCAGTATACACAATTACTTTTGATCCTACTAAGTATGATCTGAACTTGTCAATGGCGTAAACCACTGCAAGTAGTTCTTTTTCTGTGGTTGTGTAATTTTTCTGGGCATTATTTAGAACGCGACTGGCATAATAAATGACATGCAGAAGCTTGTCATGCCTCTGTCCCAATACTGCACCAATGGCATGATCACTGGCATCACACATTAGCTCAAATGGTAATGTCCAGTCTGGTGCAGAAATGACTGGTGCTGTGACCAGCTTAGCTTTCAGCGTTTCAAACGCCTGCAGGCACTCTGTGTCAAACACAAATGGCGTGTCAGCAGCTAGCAGATTGCTTAGAGGTTTTGCGATTTTTGAAAAATCCTTTATAAACCTCCTATAGAATCCTGCATGCCCCAGAAAGCTTCTGATTGCCTTAACATTGGCAGGTGGTGGTAATTTTTCAATTACCTCTATTTTTGCTTGATCCACCTCTATTCCCTTGTTTGAGATTTTATGCCCAAGAACAATTCCTTCAGTCACCATGAAGTGACACTTTTCCCAGTTTAAAACTAGGTTGGTTTCTTGGCATCTTTTCAGAACAAGTTTCAGGTGATCAAGACAGGAGCTGAATGAGTCTCCATATACTGAGAAGTCATCCATGAAGACTTCCAGAAATTTTTCCACCATGTCAGAGAAAATAGAGAGCATGCATCTCTGGAAGGTTGCAGGCGCATTACATAGCCCAAATGGCATCCTTCTATAAGCAAACACTCCAGATGGACATGTGAATGCTGTTTTCTCTTGATCCTGGGGATCCACTGCAATCTGGTTATAGCCTGAATAGCCATCCAAAAAGCAGTAATAATCATGACCTGCTAGTCTCTCTAGCATCTGGTCTATGAATGGTAAAGGAAAATGATCCTTTTTGGTGGCTGTATTGAGCCTTCTGTAGTCAATACACATGCGCCACCCTGTAACTGTTCTTGTGGGAACCAGTTCATTTTTTTCATTATGAATCATTGTCATGCCTCCCTTTTTTGGGACGACTTGAACAGGGCTCACCCAGGGGCTATCAAAAATGGGATAAATAATCCCAGCCTCTAGTAATTTGGTGACCTCTTTCTGCACCACTTCCTTCATGGCTGGATTTAGCCGCCTCTGTGGTTGAACCACTGGTTTGACATTATCCTCCAATAGGATTTTGTGCATGCATCTAGCTGGGCTTATGCCCTTAAGGTCACCTATGGACCACCCAAGAGCTGTCTTGTGTGTCCTTAGCACTTGAATAAGTGCTTCCTCTTCCTGTGAATTTAAAACAGAGCTTATGATCACTGGAAAAGTGTCACCTTCTCCCAGAAATGCATATTTCAAGGATGGTGGTAGTGGCTTGAGCTCGGGTTTAGGAGGTTTTTCCTCTTTCAGAAGAAAGTTCAGAGGCTCTTTCATGTCCTCTGAATCCTCCAAATCAGGCTGAACATCTTTAAAGATGTCTTCCAACTCTGATTCGAGACTCTCAGCCATGTTGATCTCTTTTACCAAAGAGTCAATGAGATCAACTTTCATGCAGTCTGTTGATGTGTCTGGATGCTGCATGGCTTTGACAGCGTTCAACTTAAACTCATCATCATTGACTCTCAGGGTTATTTCCCCCTGTTGGACGTCAATGAGGGATCGTCCAGTTGCTAGGAAGGGTCTTCCTAGAATGAGAGTAGCACTCTTGTGCTCCTCCATTTCCAGCACAACAAAATCAGTGGGAAAGGCGAATGGCCCAACTCTGACAATCATGTCCTCAATCACGCCTGATGGGTATTTAGTGGAACCATCAGCAAGTTGGAGACATATCCGGGTTGGTTTAACTTCTTCAGTTAAGCCAAGCTTCCTGATAGTGGATGCAGGTATCAGGTTGATGCTTGCCCCAAGATCGCATAAAGCTGTCTTGGTGCAATCACCTTCTAATATGCATGGTATTAGAAAACTCCCAGGGTCTTTAAGCTTTTCAGGAAAGCTTTTCAGAATGACTGCACTGCATTCTTCAGTGAGGAGAACTCTTTCTGTTTCTCTCCACTCCTTTTTATGACTCAAGATCTCTTTCATGAACTTGGCATAAGAAGGTATTTGCTCAAGTGCTTCTGCAAATGGAATCTTTATTTCCAGAGTCCTTAGATAATCTGCAAAGCGCGCAAATTGCTTATCCTGCTCCTCTTTCCGGAGTTTTTGAGGATAAGGTATCTTGGCTTTATATTCCTCAACCTTAGTGGTTAAAGAAGCCTTTTTAGAGGGGTTGTTATCAGCACTTGTGTGTGTCTGATCCCTCACTGGCAATTGAGTGCCAGAGTCAGAAGCTGGAGTGACGTTAGACGCCAGCTCACTGTCTGTTCCTGGCGCCTGAACGCCAGAAATGTACCCATTTTGGGCGTTCAACGCTGGATTCTGCCCCATTTGGGCGTTCAACGCCAGATTCTTGCCCATTTCTGGCGTTGAACGCCAATCCTGCCTTGTTTCTGGCGCTGAACGCCAGTTTTGGGCATGGTCTGGGCGTTCAGCGCCAGCCTTCCACCCATTTTCTGGTGTTTTAGTGCCAGAATTATTTTTTCCTGGGCTCTTACTGTCCTCAGGTGAATCTTTGGTGGGTTGCTCATTTCTTGAATTTTTGATGCCTTGAGGTGGGGTATTTAATGTTTTCCCACTTCTTAATTGAACTGCTTGGCATTCTTCTGCTATTTGCCTTGATAGCTGCTGCTTTGTTTGCTTAAACTGTTCGTCCATATGTATATTAGCTATCCTTGTCTCCTGTAGCCTGTCCTTGAATTCAGCTAGCTGCTTTGTTAGAAAATCCAATTGCTGATTGAATTCAGCAGCTTGTTTTACAGTACTGAATTCAGCAGTTACTGTTTTAACCTCTTCATTCATGGAAGGGTTGCTGCTTAGATACAGATGCTGATTCCTGGCAACTGTATCAATGAGCTCTTGAGCCTCTTCAATTGTCTTTCTCATATGGATAGATCCACCAGCTGAGTAATCTAGAGACATCTGAGCTCCTTCTGCAAGCCCATAGTAGAAGATGTCTAACTGAACCCACTCTGAAAACATTTCAGAGGGGCATTTTCGTAGCATCTCTCTGTATCTCTCCCAGGCATCATAAAGAGATTCATTATCTCCTTGTTTAAAGCCTTGGATGTCCAGCCTTAGCTGTGTCATCCTTTTTGGAGGAAAATACTGATTCAGGAATTTTTCTGTCAGCTGTTTCCATGTTCTTATGCTGGCCTTAGGTTGGTTATTTAACCACCTCTTAGCTTGATCTTTTACAGCAAATGGAAACAGTAATAGTCTGTAGACATCCTGATCTATTTCCTTATCATGTACTGTGTCAGCAATTTGTAAAAATTGTGCCAGAAACTCTGTAGGTTCTTCCTGTGGAAGACCGGAATACTGGCAACTTTGCTGCACCATGATAATGAGCTGAGGATTCAACTCAAAGCTACTAACTCCAATGGAGGGTATGCATATGCTACTCCCATATAAAGCAGTAGAGGGGTTAGAATATGACCCCAGAGTCCTCCTAGACTGTTCATTTCCACTTATGTCCATGATGGATATATGGATATAACTTGGACTGATTTATGTTTTTATTTATTTTATTTTATAAGAAGTAAATACTTAAATAAAATAAAATAACTAAAAAGAATTTGAATTTTGAAATTAATTTTTTTTAAAAATAAAAATTAATTAGTTAATAAAAAAGAAATTTTTGAAAAAGAGGGAAGATATTTTCGAAAATTAGAGAGAGGGAGAGTTAGTTAGGTAGTTTTGAAAAAGTTAAGAAACAAACAAAAAGTTAGTTGGTTAGTTGAAACAAATTTTGAAAAGATAAGAAGTTAGGAAGTTAGAAGAGATATTTTGAAAAGATATTTTTGAATTTAGTGAGGAGAGAGAAAAACAATAAGATAGTACAAGATTTAAAATTTTTAGATCTAATGCTCCTTGTTTTTGAAAATTTTGGAGGGAAAACACCAAGGAACACCAAACTTAAAAATTTTAAGATCAAGACACAAGGAACACTCAAGAACACTTTGAAGACTCACAAGAACACAAGAACATGAAGAAAGAACACCAAACTTAAAATTTTTAGAAAACCACCAAAATTTTCGAAAACCAAAGGGAATTCAACAAGAAAACACCAAACTTAAAGTTTGGCACACAATTTAATAGAGAAAATATTATTTATGAAAAAGAAGGTTTTGAAAAGAGTATAAAAGATTCTAACCTAATTACCAAGAACACAGATTAACGCTCTAGCCAAATGAGTTATGGAATTTTCGAAAATTTTAAGAAAGATTATTTTTGAAAACACCAAACTTAAAGTTTGGCACAGGATTTAATAGAAAAATTATTTTTGAAAAAGGTTTTAAAAAATTATGATAGCCAATTACCATAAACATAAACACCACGTTCTAACTAACTGAGTTATAAATTTAAAGTGTTTTAACAAGGGATAAATAATAAAAGACTCTAAACCAACAAGAAATATTTTTTTCCTAATCTAAGCAACAAAATAATCCGTTAGTTGTTCAAACACGAACAATCCCCGGCAACGGCGCCAAAAACTTGGTGCACGAATTGTGAATCACACTTTTCACAACGCGTACCACTAACCAGCAAGTGCACTGGGTCGTCCAAGTAATACCTCACGTGAGTAAGGGTCGAATCCCACGGAGATTGTTGGTTTGAAGCAATCTATGGTTATCTTGTAGATCTTAGTCAGGAAGTCAATTATGTTTATCAGTTGAATTGCAAATAAACAATAGAGCATGGATTAATGATTACTTGTTATGCAGTGATGGAGAATATGTTGGAGTTTTTGGAGATGCTTTGTCTTCTGAATCTCTGCTTTCCTCTGTCTTCTTGTTCACGCACGCACGTCCTCCTATGGCAAGCTATGTGTTGGTGGATCACCGTTGTCAATGGCTACCTTCCATCCTTCCAGTGAAAACTACGCTCACGCGCTCTGTCACAGCACGGCTAATCACCGGTTGGTTCTCGATCCGGTTGGAATAGGATTTACTATCCTTTTGCGTCTGTCACTAACGCCCAGCCTTTAGGAGTTTGAAGCTCGTCACAGTCATTCAATCCTTGAATCCTACTCGGAATACCACAGACAAGGTTTAGACTTTCCGGATTCTCATGAATGCCGCCATCAGTTCTAGCTTATACCACGGAGATTCTGATTAAGAGATCTCAGAGATACTCATTCAATCAGATATAGAACGGAGGTGGTTGTCAGGCACACGTTCATGGTTTGAGGAAGGTGATGAATGTCACTGGTCATCACCTTCATCACAGTTAAGCGCGAATGAACATCTTAGATAGGAACAAGCGTGTTTGAATAGAAAACAGAAATACTTGCATTAATTCATCGAGACACAGCAGAGCTCCTCACCCCCAACAATGGGGTTTAGAGACTCATGCCGTCAGAGAATACAAAGTTTAGATCTGAAATGTCATGAGATGCAAAATAAGTCTCTAAAAGTTGTTTAAATACTAAACTAGTAGCCTAGGTTTACAAAAATTGGATAAACTATGATGGATGATGCAGAGATCCACTTCTGGGGCCCACTTGGTGTGTGCTGGGGCTAAGACTTAAGCAATTCACGTGCAGAGGCCATTTGTGGAGTTGAACGCCAGTTTTTATGCCAGTTTGGGCGTTCAACTCCAGCTTTTGATCCTTTTCAACCCAAGCCAATCAAAGATACAATTCATGGACATTAATGGTTTTTTCGCTTAGGGAGAATGATGTGATTAAAATTAGAATAAAAGGAGAATTAAAAGACTCAAAAGAGGGTTACAATGGTAGATATATGGGTATGGCCATATGAGTTAGTGAGTTTTGATTCCAAAAATGGCCTCAATCATACTAAATGGATTCAAAACACTAAATATAAGACATAAAGACTCAAGCAAATATAAGATCACAATCATAAAATGAGTATAGCACACAAGAACAAAATTTTGCGGTTGATAATATGCAACCACACATTTAAAGCTCAAATCTTACTTGGTGTTTTGTTCTAGCTCTTTTCTATATTCCACAAAATATTTCAAGCAAGTTGAAAAACAAGTTTCCAAATCTAATTAATGGAACGCCCTAAAAGAAATTTCTTGAAAATTTCTTTGTTGTTTTTACCAACTTATTTCCTATACTAGAGAACATGCAAATATTTACTACAATAAAACTATAAGCAAGCTAATATATATATATATATATATATATATAAGAAAACTAAGTAAAGTGCAATATAATGAAATACTAATCAAATATTCACAAAAAAACATAACTACTAAAAACTAGAAAATAGTGCAAAGTGTTTAGAAAGAGAAATTTACGCCTCAAAGTTGCGGATCCCCCCCACACTTAATCATTGCGTGGTCCTCCGTGCATGCACATTATATGGGAGGTAAAAGCTATGAGGTCCCACCTTCAGCTGGTGGGCACTGGGGCTCGGGTTGCTGTATAAAACAAATAAACAGGAATTGAGGAAGAATTCGTATGAGTGTAGTATGATAAAAGACAATGTGTGTATTCTAAGTGTGCACACTGTTTAGAACACATACTTTGGTCGGGTAAAACGGTAGCCACACAATTAAAGATATAGCATGTGTTCCTCAATTAAGTAGCCTAGGTTGCAAATAAAGAATAAGCAAGAGTTAAGACACAAACAAACCTAGGTGACCATAACTAAAGTGAATGAAATATATGAGATATTGGATATTGAAATTGTGCACGTGAATGTGCAAGATTAATATAAAATAGCACAACAAACAATAACTAATTCAATGATGAAAAGAGAACTACTTATTCATTTTTAAGAATAGTAAAATAATCACATTGATAAGGTGCTTGTTACAAAAAGTGACAAGCTTGATAAGAATCAAGTCGAGTCAACTCAAACAAATGCAAAGCATGGACAAGAAACAAGTACCTGTTATGTGATTAAATTGATATGAAAATCATGATGAACAAGTAATTCAACTCAATTCACTAATATTTAATGCACTTGTTGAAAATTTTGCCTAATATGAAACAAAATGTAAATGTGCACATGTTTATCAACTTCCAAGATAATTTCAACCAATATTCAGCCCACTTAATCATCAAAGAAACACTTGCAACTTATTTAAGCAACAACTAAAATAAAAACTAAAGGATGCACAAAACAGTACTTGTGCGTACACACAGCTAGGTGTGCGATGCACACAAGTTGGAAAATAGATGGTGCACGTACGCATACAAATGTGCGAACGCACCCGGCAGAGAAGCAATTAAGAAGTGTGCATACGCACAGTAGAGTTTTTTTTTTCTTTTTTTTTTTGCAAAAGGATAATGTGTGCATGTGCACCATGGCATGCGTACGCACAGTGGTGCACGAATTGTGAATCACACTTTTCACAACGCGTACCACTAACCAGCAAGTGCACTGGGTCGTCCAAGTAATACCTCACGTGAGTAAGGGTCGAATCCCACGGAGATTGTTGGTTTGAAGCAATCTATGGTTATCTTGTAGATCTTAGTCAGGAAGTCAATTATGTTTATCAGTTGAATTGCAAATAAACAATAGAGCATGGATTAATGATTACTTGTTATGCAGTGATGGAGAATATGTTGGAGTTTTTGGAGATGCTTTGTCTTCTGAATCTCTGCTTTCCTCTGTCTTCTTGTTCACGCACGCACGTCCTCCTATGGCAAGCTATGTGTTGGTGGATCACCGTTGTCAATGGCTACCTTCCATCCTTCCAGTGAAAACTATGCTCACGCGCTCTGTCACAGCACGGCTAATCACCGGTTGGTTCTCGATCCGGTTGGAATAGGATTTACTATCCTTTTGCGTCTGTCACTAACGCCCAGCCTTTAGGAGTTTGAAGCTCGTCACAGTCATTCAATCCTTGAATCCTACTCGGAATACCACAGACAAGGTTTAGACTTTCCGGATTCTCATGAATGCCGCCATCAGTTCTAGCTTATACCACGGAGATTCTGATTAAGAGATCTCAGAGATACTCATTCAATCAGATATAGAACGGAGGTGGTTGTCAGGCACACGTTCATGGTTTGAGGAAGGTGATGAATGTCACTGGTCATCACCTTCATCACAGTTAAGCGCGAATGAACATCTTAGATAGGAACAAGCGTGTTTGAATAGAAAACATAAATACTTGCATTAATTCATCGAGACACAGCAGAGCTCCTCACCCCCAACAATGGGGTTTAGAGACTCATGCCGTCAGAGAATACAAAGTTTAGATTTGAAATGTCATGAGATGCAAAATAAGTCTCTAAAAGTTGTTTAAATACTAAACTAGTAGCCTAGGTTTACAAAAATTGGATAAACTATGATGGATGATGCAGAGATCCACTTCTGGGGCCCACTTGGTGTGTGCTGGGGCCCACTTGGTGTGTGCTAGGGCTGAGACTTAAGCAATTCATGTGCAGAGGCCATTTGTGGAGTTGAACGCCAGTTTTTATGCCAGTTTGGGCGTTCAACTCCAGCTTTTGATCCTTTTCTGGCGCTGGACGCCAGAATTGGGCAGAAGACTGGCGTTGAACGCCAGTTTACGTCGTCTATTCTTGTGCAAAGTATGGACTATTATATATTGCGGAAAAGCCCTGGATGTCTACTTTTCAACGCAATTGGAAGCACGCCATTTCTTGTTCTGTAGCTCCAGAAAATCTACTTTGAGTGCAGGGAGGTCAGAATCCAACAGCATCAGCAGTCCTTTTTCAGCCTGAATCAGATTTTTGCTCAGCTCCTTCAATTTCAGCCAGAAAAATACCTGAAATTACAGAAAAACACACAACTCATAGTAAAGTCCAGAAATATGAATTTTTCCTAAAAACTAATAGAAATAGACTAAAAACTAACTAAAACATACTCAAAACTATATGAAATTATCCCCAAAAAGCGTATAAAATATCCGCTCATCACACAGGCAGGTGCGAGCGCTCCCGGAAGAGGGGGTGTAAATGGGTTTGCGTACACACAGTGGTGTGTGTACGCACAACATGCAGGATTTGGTGTTAGTGTGTGTACGCACACTGCCTTGTTTCTGCAAAATTTTAATGCCTCTAAGACACCAAGCATGATATCAATTAAAGATTTCCAGCCCCAAAATATCCAGAACATCACAAACTCATGATCCATACCAAAAATCAATATAACTAAGCTAAAAAATAAGATGAAACGTAAACTGGCTAAAAGAAGCAAAATGCAAGAATTCAAGACTATAAACAAGGAAAGGGTTAGGAAGATGTTACGATGGTGGGGTGTCTCCCACCTAGCACTTTTATTTAAAGTCGTTAAGTTGGACTTTTTTGAAGAGACTCTTGTTAAGGTGGCCTATGTTTCCATTCTTCTTTGAATCCCCACCCAAGTTTGCACTTCAAAGGTCCTCCGGGATCCTATACTCTAATCATTCACTTACCCTCTTGTTGATCTTTATGCTTGCACTCGGATGAGCAAACTCTCAAAGCACTCCAATACTTTTTTAAATCCACTCAATTGTGCTTTACATCCCACTTGAACTCTTTTGGCAACCAATACCCCTTTCTCCACCATGTAAGAACCCAAGAAGGACCTTAAGTTAGTAATCCGTCTCCAAGATAGCATATTGATGCGGGCCAATAAAGTTCATCGGTGAAATTGCCACCCACTCAATTTTCTCCTTGAATGGAGTTACTCTTTTAGACTCCACCTTTTGGTTGTCAACTCCTTCCTACCAATCTCTTCCCACTCTTCTCCATCACTTAAGTCATATTTTGGAGGTTGTGAGAAGTTCACATCAACCTCCTCTTCAAATCCAATGGGGGAAGGTTTATCAAGATAATTGAGAGGATTGACCAATGTGAACAAAAAATTGTTGATGATGCAATTCACTTTTTGATCAATCTCCCTCAATTCTCCTTTTACCTCTTCCAGCTCACTCATCTTACCTTCCCCCTCTTGTTATGGTTCAAACCTCAGCTCTTCTTCTTCCACTTGAGATTTCATGTTCTCCTCCTCACTACTTCCCTTAGTTGATCCTCCATATTCTTCAAGGGTAATGCTTTGATTGGTTGAGCATAGTAGGACCAAGCGATTCACCGCTTTGGCTATGGTAGCCATGAATTTCCCTTGCTTTTTTTGAAATTCTTCTTACTCTTGGAGAAAAGCTTGAAAGTCTTGTTGTTCTTGGGACAAGGGTTGGAGAACTTCACATTTAGAAGAGAAAGAAGGTTCATTGGTTGGAAGAAAGGCTGCATAATCAGAAGGTGGTTTATGTTAGTGAGTATATTGAGGTGGTAAGGAAGGAGATGAATGATGGTAGTGGTGTGGTGTTTGAAAATATGGTGATTAAGGATTATGTTGAGGGTATGGGTCATAGGTATATGGTGGTGGAAGTATATAATCATTGTGAAACCCACCATATCCTTGGCTTGGATATGCACATTGGGGAGGGTTTGACTCATTGTGACATAGAGGAGGTTGCTCCTTCCACAATTGATTTTCCCATCCCATGATGTAATCCAAAGTCGAAGTTATCATTCCCTACAAAATGATCACAATCAGGCTCCAAACAAGCAGGGTGATAACTCATAGAGAAAATAGAAAATAAAAACAAAGGAACATCAATAAACAAGAGAAATAAAATCCTAATTACTAACAAAACAACCAAACAACCAAAAAGTAGCTATTTAGACTATTCACATATTCACAACAACCAAAATTATAAAACTCATTGCACTAGCTCCCCGGCAACGGCGCCAAAAACTTGATGCATAGAATTAGTGCCGGTTTAGAATTTTACAAAATAGAAACTCGTTGTAAGCATAGTCTAGACCGACAAGTAACCCTCGATCAAAGTTTAATTCAAAGGTTTGTCACAATTAAAACAAATATTTACCGAGAGTTTGAAGTCCCAGGTCGTCTTCCCAGGGAACTAGTGACTACAAGCGCACAAGTTTGGTTGTGAAATTAGGGGTTTCAATAATGAAGCAAACAATTAAAGAAATTAAAGAATAATCAAAATTTCAATTAATGAACTAATAAGTGAATTAAAGATCTGTCAAGGTAGTGAGAATAAATAAAGCTCAAGATGATCGAAATGTGGTTAAAAACATAAATGGAACCTTGTCTTGGGATGAATTAGGGAATCCCTTCCTTGTCATAACCACAACTATGGTAATTATAATAGATTAATCTCACTTAGTCAACCCTTAACATTGAAGAGTAAGTCAAGTGAGTATAATTGTTCTTAATCCACAAATCCTAGCTATCTTATTAATTGCTTTATTAAAAAGCTAGCGTTAGTGGAAACAAGAACAACTAACAATCTAATAATTATTGCTAAATGTCGGACATTATGACTCTAGTATCCCATATACTCATTTTCCCAAGCCAAAGAGAGAAGATCTACTCCATATTTAAAATTGGCATTTCAACAAACACATGGTAGGCATAGTCACAAAACATGACAAAATTACAAAAATACTTAAAGTTATGAACAACCAATGAACAAAATCAATAATGACAACTCAATAAACATATAATAACCACTAAACATCAATTTCATTAACTAGAACTCAAAATTGCAAAAGTATATATGTATTGATAAAGTGAATTAGAATATAAGAAAGCGTAGAACAAGTAGTGTAATAATAAAAGAGAAAATTAATAAATACTTACAATGGAAATAAGCTAGAATCCAAGATCAAAATTGAAAAATGTAAGCTTGTAGTATAAACCCTAATTAAACCCTAAGAAAGTTGAGAGAAAAACCTAAGGAAAACTAAAACTAAAACTTCTTAGAAACTCTCTAAAAATGCCTAAGTGTGTTGTGTATCTTCTCCCCTTGCTAGCCCTTCCATATATGCTTCAGACCAAGCAAAAATGGGCCTGAAGGCCTCTAAAATCGCGAGCCACATGACTTTTTAATAAAGTCACGCACTGGGACTTGTGCGTACGCACATTCTGGAAAGCTCTTCTCCTTTGTTTCTTCATGTTCTCTCTCAATTGCATGCTTCTCTTCCACCCTTATCAAGTCATTCCTACCTATTACACCTGAAATCACTCATAAAAAATATCAAGACATCGAATAAAATAAAAGTAGAATAAAATTGATTAAATTAAGTACAAAATAGCACGTTTTCACAATTAGACATAATTTAGAGAGAAAACATAAAAGTATGCTATTTAAGTGAATAAATGTGGATTTATATCATGAAATCCACTTAATTCAATCCAAAATTTATCATCAAATATAGATTCATCAATTGTATTGGCTAACTATTCAAAGAGATTGTATAAATTATGCTAGGTCCTATGAGGAATGCTAAAAATATGAAAGCCTTCAACATATTCCAACGTCAAAATTGCATGTTATACTTAAACGATGTCCATTTAGAGGTTGAGTTTTAGATCTGATCGGGTAGATTCACCCACCTTCTTCTAAAGGTCATAAGTTCATTTTGGTTGGTGTTGATTATTTTTTTAAATGGGTAGAGGCTATCCCTTTAAGGAGGGTGACTCACAATGAAATAATTGAATTCATTGAGGAGCATATTGTGCATAGATTTAAAATTTCTCAGTCTATTATCACTGATCAAGGAACCATGTTTATTGGGAAAAAGGTCATGGAGTATGCCAAGTCTAGGGATATAAAAATGTTTTCTTCTATACCGTATTATGCCCAAGCAAATGGACAAGTGGAGGTAGTGAATAAAATTTTGATTGTATTAATTAAAAAACACATTGGAAGGCAGCTAAGGAATTGGCACCAAACTCTCAATCAAGTTCTTTGGGCTTATCGAAATTTTCCAAAAGGTTTTATTGAAACCACCCCGTATAAGTTAGTTTATGGTCATGATGTGGTGTTGCCAATTGATATCAATTTGCAAAGTATAAGCGTGGCTACACAAGATGAGATACCAGTAGTAGATTATTAGAATTCTTTGTATAATGAGCTCAATGAACTAGATAACGAAAGGTTGAGAGCTTTAGAGCATGTGATTCGACAAAAAGAGATTATGTCAAAATCATACAACTGCCGAGTTAAAGCAAAGACATTTGCAGTTGGAGATTTAGTGTGGAAAATAATTTTGCCTATAGAAAAAAGTCAAAAACTTATGGTAAGTGGTCTCCAACTTGGGAAGGACCTTTTGTGGTTGACAAGATTTATTCTGGAAATTCCTATAAGATTATTGAAGTCGGATCAAGAAAAAGAATTCCTTCAATAAATGGTAAGTATTTGAAAGTATATAGGCCAGACATTCATGAGATAAACATTCCACATGTTTAAGGATACAAAAATGTCCAGTTGAAGTGTCAAGGGCTAAAATAAAGAGCTAACTAATATTTGCAATTTAGTTTGTAAAAGCTAACATATCCATGTGATTTCTATGAACTGCAAGTTCTATTGACAGTGTAAAGCATTAAGTTTATGAAGCAAATATGTGTCCAAAGCATTAATTTAAAATAAGAGTCAATACAGAAAATAACTTATCATTTTTTGAGTGCAGTACAGTATATGCCAACATATAGAAATAAAAGGTTTAGTGAATAAACCTGTGTAATGTAACAGCCCAGACCACCCGCTAGCACGATATTGTCCGCTTTAGCACACAAGGCCTCACGGTTTTGCCTTTGACGATAGGGATGATAGCCAAAGCCCCCACACTCACTCGTCAAAATGCGTCATGCTAGGGAGAGGTATCCACACCCTTATAAGGCATGCTTCGTTCCCCTCTCCAACCGATGTGGGCCTTACAATCCACCCCACTAAGGGAGCCCAGCGCCCTCGCTGGCACATCGATCCGGGTTCTGGCTCTGATACCATCTGTAACAGCCCAGACCACCCGCTAGCACGATATTGTCCGCTTTGGCACACAAGGCCTCACGGTTTTGCCTTTGACGATAGGGATGCTAGCCGAAGCCCCCCACACTCACTCGTCAAAACGCGTCCTGCTAGGGAGAGGTATCCACACCCTTATAAGGCATGCTTCGTTCCCCTCCCCAACCGATGTGGGCCTTACAATCCACCCCCCTAAGGGAGTCCAGCGCCCTCGCTGGCACATCGATTCGGGTTCTGGCTCTGATACCATCTGTAACAGCCCAGACCACCCGCTAGCACGATATTGTCCGCTTTGGCACACAAGGCCTCACGGTTTTGCCTTTGACGATAGGGAGAGGTATCCACACCCTTATAAGGCATGCTTCGTTCCCCTCTCCAACCGATGTGGGCCTTACAATCCACCCCACTAAGGGAGCCCAGCGCCCTCGCTGGCACATCGATCCGGGTTCTGGCTCTGATACCATCTGTAACAGCCCAGACCACCCGCTAGCACGATATTGTCCGCTTTGGCACACAAGGCCTCACGGTTTTGCCTTTGACGATAGGGATGCTAGCCGAAGCCCCCCACACTCACTCGTCAAAACGCGTCCTGCTAGGGAGAGGTATCCACACCCTTATAAGGCATGCTTCGTTCCCCTCCCCAACCGATGTGGGCCTTACAATCCACCCCCCTAAGGGAGTCCAGCGCCCTCGCTGGCACATCGATTCGGGTTCTGGCTCTGATACCATCTGTAACAGCCCAGACCACCCGCTAGCACGATATTGTCCGCTTTGGCACACAAGGCCTCACGGTTTTGCCTTTGACGATAGGGATGCTAGCCGAAGCCCCCCACACTCACTCGTCAAAACGCGTCCTGCTAGGGAGAGGTATCCACACCCTTATAAGGCATGCTTCGTTCCCCTCCCCAACCGATGTGGGCCTTACAATCCACCCCCTAAGGGAGTCCAATGCCCTCGCTGGCACATCGATTCGGGTTCTGGCTCTGATACCATCTGTAACAGCCCAGACCACCCGCTAGCACGATATTGTCTGCTTTAGCACACAAGGCCTCACGGTTTTGCCTTTGATGATAGGGATGATAGCCAAAGCCCCCCACACTCACTCGTCAAAACGCGTCCTGCTAGGGAGAGGTATCCACACCCTTAATAGGCATGCTTCGTTCCCCTCTCCAACCGATGTAAACTTGCGGAAGCAGTAACACAGGATAGCTACAACTAGGAGCTGTAAAAGTTTACTATAATATCTTAAGTTTGAATACTAGAAGGGTTAAGTGGGTTACTGCAAGTAATGATCCCCAAATAGTTGGAATTGATTGCGGCTGCGAGCTTTGATGGTTCTAAAGCAGATGAGGAAATTATCATTGATGCATAATTGGATTTAGATGATGAGAGAGTGCAAGTTGTCTGTGTTTGAGAGATGAGTACCATGATGTTTGGTTATAGTGACCTTGGAATTAGATTGAGATTTATAATGATTGGTTTTGAAAGACGAATGTGAAAGCCACTAAATTGAAATACAGATGCGGTACTGAGATTGGTTTGAGGGAGCCCATGACGGGTGGTAAACTCCAATTTTTGGGGAGGTACTGTTGAAAATTTTTCTCCAAAAATTTGAAAGAGTGTTGGTTATGGTTTTGAGGATAATTTTTGATATGAGTAACTTTAACGAAAGAGATGTGTCTCGAATGCTTTTATAGATTATTAAAGGAAGGCGGATTCTTATGATTTTGTTAAATTGTTATTTCAAACTCATTTGCTTTCTAGAAATGAAAGGGGTTTTTGATTGATGAGTCAGAGACTTTATAATAGCAAGTCATGTAGAAATTTGAGGGTTTGAGAATAAGAAAGTAAGTTTGGAGGTTATGCTTAGAGTTGAGCTGTGATTAGTGGTAATTGGCTTGGTAGAGGGAGAGGATAGTGATGAATGGAATTTTCGAGGGCAAAAATTTCTGTTAGGGGGGTAGAATGTAATACCCGGTCTAACCGAAATTAATTAAATAATAAGTTAAATAGGAGCGAATATGGTTGGAATATTTGGCAATTGGAATTTGATAATTTAAATATGATATTTGGATTCAGTGAATTTTTCCGAGTCGAAAAACATAGTTTTCTGCGTAAAAGCGCGCAGTAGAATTTTGACCGGCAGTACCGGCTGAGATCTGTCTGGTACTACAGCTGAGAAAATTGATTATGAGTAAATGAGATTAAGAAATGAGGAATTATAATTAGGGAAGGTAGAAATATTTAAAGTGCGATTTAGAGCGCTAATCTTAAAGGTTTTGGCCCAAAATTGGGCCAACGGACAAAAATAAGTGAACCGGGCCTAAGTGGGCCCAAGACCCAACATATATAAATATTAGTTATGAGCATTTCAGCTCATTTTACCCTACAAAGAAGGGTTGGGGCGCTGAAATTGAGAAGAGAGAAGAGAAGAGAGAAAACCTAACTCTCTTTGATCTTCAAACCACCATAACTTGAGCTACGGAGCTCCGATTGACGAGCCGTTTGCGGCCACGCATCGCTCTTCTCATCCTCTACAATTCTATCTAAGTTTTGTGGTGAGTATTCTATTTATCTCTGCCCAGTTTTCGAAATTCCCCACTGTTACACGTTTTTGGGTAGTTAGTGTTGAAATCTTGTGATTTTGGGTGTTTAGGGATACTCCAACATGGATTCTAAGTGGGTTCTATCCCTACTTCATATGGGCTGAGGTAAGGTGCTCAAACCCTTGTGATTTGTCATTTTTATGAGTCCTAGGTTGATGTATGTATGTGATATTGGTTATGTTAGTGTATTTGGTGATGTTGGTGCACAATTGGGAGATTGGTATTGCTTGAGGAGCTTTGGTAAGGCTTGGAGCTAAGGTTGGTGAAGACTTTCAAAGAAGAGGCTCAATTGATTTGGCTACAAGAGGTACGGTTTAAGTTTCATTTAATTACCGTGTGTTGTGATGAGAATTCCTAGGCTAGATGCCCCTAGGATTAAGTTTGGATTGTGTAAATGGTTGGTGCTAATATGCATAGTTGGTATGTAATGTGAATTAATGATTGGGTTGAGAATTGTGTGGCCTTGTATGCTTGGTGTATTGAGAATTTGATGTATTGGGTAATGAGTATTGATTTGTGGTTTATGCATTTAAATTGTGAAAATTGGGCCGGAGGCCGTGAATTTTGGGCCGGAGGCCGAAAAGAGGTAAGAAAGGTAAGTGATGTGTGCATTGTATGATGACACAAGTGATTGGATGAATTTCCGGTAATGAATATATGAATGATTGGGTTGGTTATTGAATAATAAGGTTTGAGGAGTTGAAGTGTGGAATTTGGTAAATTTGGGTGAAATTATATAGATGAGGTATGTTTGGTTTTGGTTGAGACATATTATGTGGTCATATATGTGATTATGACTATTGATGCCTTGATGGTATGATGATGCATTAGAGATATGTATGTTGTGATATATGCTTGAGGAATGATTAAGGTTGATTTGTGGGTGAAACCACGTGATAGTGAGTATGATATTGATTATGTATAATGATGGTTGATTGGAAATAGTGTTGTTGAAATTTGGCATGAGGAAGAGTGTATGATATGTAAATGTGTTTGAGTTTGAGAAAGTGTCAATGTGTGAGTTGAGGAGGCTTGATGTTGATTTTAGTATATTTTGATTGATTTCAAAGAAAGGGATGAAATTGGTATGTTTTGGTTGATTTTGAAAAGAGTTGAAAATGGCTTGTTTTGAAAATGGCACCTTGTGGTTTTGTATGAAAACATGGTTTTTGGGCATATTTTGACGGGACATAACCTGGACTACAAACCTCCGTTTTCTGCCAAATCTGTTTAGAAATGAAATTGAATCCGGGATGTCCATGCCGTTCGAAGAACGGGTGAAAAATGATTTAAAATGAGGAAGTTATGACCGTCAGAAGATTGGGGGTTGAATCTGTAAATTCTACAGCTTTTAACTTAGAAAATTTTTAGCAGAACGACCCTACGCGCGTAGGCGCACTTGGCGCGTGCGCGCCGTTCTTCCAGAAAGCACCATCCACGCGTGCGCGTGGTGTGCGCGGGCGCGTCGATGCACTGCACCATATGCCCAGCTATTTTTCAGAGAGTTGTGCCAGAGTTGTGCCAGTTTTGTGCCTGGGCGCAAGAGCACCCACGCGTACGCGTGGTTGACGCTTGCGTGCCGTTTGTATATTTTTCAACCCGCGCGTTCGTGCGTATGACGCTTGCGCGTTGATGAGTTTTTGTCCATCCGTGCGTGCGCATGGAGTGCGCGTACGCGTGGCCCTGTTTTCATGCCAAAGTTGATTTTTGAGTTTTTAAAGCCAAATCTCATACTTCTAAGCCTCCAATTTCACCCCTTATGTATTAAATCATTATGATATGCCTAGCAATGAGAAAGGAGCTAGGGGATGTGGTAACTTGCGAGTGAAGCAAGGGGAAAAGTTATGATCAATGATGATCAAAGATGATTATATGAGATATGGAGGGTGACGGTGGGAGTACCGTGTATGCCATGAGCCGAAGGGCTATATTTGTTGATAAATGGCCGGTTCTTGATTGAACCATGGGCCGGATGGCTGAGTTATTGCCGGGTTACGGCAAAGCCATTATTGTTTATGGATGAGTATAGCATATATGATTAATGAATGAATGTGTTACACGGATAACAATGAAAAGGGTTGAAATGTGATGTGTGACCCCGGGTAGTAGGCAGTGGCGTTGTCCACTTGCTCCGGGTATGAGACGGGAAAGGATATTTATGATAAATGAGTTTAATTATGGAGTTTTGAATACATGTATGTTTTGAGATCCTGTTTAGTAGCAAGGGTTGTGGTTCGTCCCGCTTGCTCCAGGTTAATGTTTGAGATTTGATAACAGTGATGATTGCTTCTAAACTGAACGAATGTATGTTTTGAGATCCTGGGTAGTAGCAAGGGTTGTGGTTCGTCCCACTTGCTCCAGGAGAGAGATTGAGACCCTGGGTAGTAGCAAGGGTTGTGGTTCGTCCCACTTGCTCCAGGTCAGAGATTGTGACGCCTGGGTAGTAGCGGTAGTAGTGGTGATTCCACTCGCTCCAGGTTGAGCTTTTAAACACCCGCCTGGGTAGTAGCCGTAGTAGTGATTATTTCACTGGCTCTGGGTTGAGCGGACAGTAGCAAGGGGGTTGTAGCTCAAACCTACTTGCTCCGCAAGGGTGTTTCTGTCCAATGGTTAGCTACCAGGACATGTCGGGTTGGCTATATAACTGACAAATGATATCATCAGCCATAGGGCAGGCATTCATCATTTGCATATGTTTGAATTGTTTGGGTTTGCCATTTGTCTTGGATTTCTACATCATATATGCCATGTTACCTGACTATATGTTACTTGTTCTACTTGTATCATGTTTGTGTATTACTTGCCTGTATTGCTTGTGTTTGTACAACTGAGAGGCCCCTCATGCTGGTGTCGGTAGGTGTTGAGGGCTGTTCTTGATGAGATGAATTGATGATGTGATTGCATGATGATGATGATTATTGAATGAGATAACTGGAGCTCCCTGGGTAGACACAGTGATGTGGTTTCACTAGCTCCAGGCGAGTGTATGATGTATTGATATAGAATTGCTGAGGCAGAACAACTGGTGATGGTTTTGTTTATAATTCTGAGTCTGATTCGTGGAAGAGTCAGTGAGTTGGAAAACATGTGAAACATGAATTAGATTTAGCACTCCCTTATGACAGTTGCCTATTCATGGATTAGCGAGAACCTAGGATGAATAATTGGCGAAGAAGTTTAGGATGCTTAGTGAGTTTTCATTGCAGTACATTGAATTTATTTGGCACTTTTACCGTACTGGGAACCCATGGGCCCAGGGTTCTCATTCCGTATATATCTCTTGTTTTTCAGATACAGGTCCAGGTGCTCAGAAGTGAGTTGTGGGTCGTCTGAGAGACGGCGAAGATCTTTATTTTTTCTACTTTGGGTTTTGCTTAGAATCTCTCCACCTTTGTTTCGAAAAGATTATATTATGTATTGAACTCTTTTGAATTGCCTATAGAGGCTCTCATGTTTCCTTCGGGAGAGATTAGGATATACTGTTATCAACTACTTTCATACTGTACCCTAGCCGGCCTAAACTTCGCGGGTCGCGACTAGTGGCTATTTACTTATGTTATATATATCTATCTGTTATCTATCTCTTAATCTCCTCTACGCCTTGTCCGTATAACATTTTCGGCTCCGCAGTTTATCTTTTGTTGTCGAAACGTGAGTGATACGTCTTCGCGATTTTATTTCTACTCTTTTCAGGCTTCTCGATTAATACTTCTTTCGAAAGTACCTATATTTATTTATTAAAAATCCTCCTGAGAGTCGTACCACCGTAATATCATTGACTTATGACTCAAGCATAAGGATTTGCATATTAGGGTGTTACATTATGGTATCAGAGCCAGAACCCGAATCGATGTGCCAGCGAGGGCGCTGGACTCCTTTAGGGGGGTGGATTGTAAGACCCACATCGGTTGGAGAGGGGAGGGTGTGGATACCTCTCCCTAGCATGACGCGTTTTGACGAGTGAGTGTGGGGGGCTTTGGCTATCATCCCTATCGTCAAAGACAAAACCGTGAGGCCTTGTGTGCTAAAGCGGACAATATCGTGCTAGCGGGTGGTCTGGGCTGTTACATGTAAAGCTAGAAGCATGTCAACAAATGCACATTTGATTTACTTTGACAGCACTTGAGGCGAATGCACACGAGATGGCATGTACTAGTGCAACCTGATATAGACAGATATGGAGGCCATCTCAAATGAAACACAAAAAAGGTCACTGTGATATTAATAATTGGTTTAGTGTGAAGTAATATAATAACTTCCCAAAGATAGCAATTGTCAACTAGTCTACAAAATAAAGATAGGGTGCATACAAAAGCAAATAATAAAAAAACTCTAAAAGTTCAAAAAGTGAAGATTGCAGGGACATATTAAAAGGATAGAAGTTCACATAAGAAATACAAGACTAAGCTTCAAAGATCTCTTTCAAACGAGTAACTTCAGTTTGGAGAGCGGTTTGGAAGTTCCTGGCTTCCTTTGTAGCTTCATGTGAGGAAAGCATTTTCTTTTCAAGGGACTGTAAGGATGCATTGTAACTATCAAGCATGTTGCTTGCTTTGGCAAATTGACATTCATTCTTTATCAAATCAGCATCCAGCCTATTTTTTATCTCTCTTTTGACAGTCAGCTGTTGTTCCAAGTCTCAAATCTCCTCAGATAACTTATGAGTCCGATCTTTAGCTTTTGCAATATGGGCAGATAGGGTAGTTTTAGCAATCTCAAAAGATGAGGCGTCTTGTTTCAACTTAAAAAAAGCTTCAGTTGATTGTTGATACGATGAGATAGCTATTTAAAAGTTTGGAAATTTAATGTAAAGGTCCTTATAAACCTTTCGCAAGCAAGCCAACAAAGGATCAATAGTCTCAGGATGTGGTTTACTTAAAAATCTCTAAAGAATATCAGAAAGCTGAGTCTTAAGGTTCGGATCGGTGACAAGTATCAAAAGAGGTTTGGATAGAATGGCACTGAGTTGTTGGACTAGTGGAAGCAGGATGGATTTGTCAACAATCCTTGTTGTGGGAGCTGTAATATGGAGCTGTTCTGTTGGAAGGTGACTTTGAATGGTAGAACAAGATTCAACTATGGCCTTCTGTGTATCCATACTACATGCATATGCTTCATTTAAACTTTTTAAGTCAGACAACAAATCATTCACCATATTAGGGGGATGAGCATGAACGAAAATGATTGGCATTTGTTTTTCTGACCATTCACTCGGAGAATTTCAGAATTTTGAATCCAAACAAAAATGCAAAAGAAGGTGTCAACATAAAAAAGGGGATATAATAGAGAGATACTAATAATCAGGCTAAATGACATATCATACCTTATTAGCTTTGGGGTTAGGTGTAGTGATGTAAGGATTTATGTTGATCTAGAATTCCTCAATAAATTGAATCACTTCGTTGCAAGTATAGTCTAGACCAACAATGGATCCTCCATTAAAGTTTAATTTGGTTGTCACAAGTCCAACCCAATAAAAATAACCGAGAATATTAGTCCCGGGTCGTTCTCCCTAGGAATTACAATCGAGCACTCAATTATTGGTTATGAGTTTCAAAGGGTTGGGTTGATAAGAAGGTGAGAAATTAAATGGCAAGAAAATAAAGAAAACAACTAAGGAAAGCACTTTCTAAAAAGAGGCATTCATTGGCAAGGATTAAGAATCAAGACTTTCTATCCTAGTCATTAATTATCATACAATAGCTAACAAGAGCAAATCCTATTTAGTCATCTCCAACATCGGAAGAAAGTACAATGTTATCTTCATATTGAGAGAAAGTCAAATAGGACTAGTTAATCCCAATCCATAAGTAATGTTAATGGACGCAAGACTAACTAATCACTCTAGATCACCAATCTAAATTGGGTATTAATGACTCAAGATTGCCCAATTTTTCTTTCCAAGCCAAAAATGCTCAAAAACTACTCTAAACCTAAGGCAAGCATTTTGTCAAATATTTGGAAGGTATAAAAGGAAAACATAGTAAATTGCAAGAAATAGTAAATCCTACAACTACCCAATGCAAGAAAATGACAATAACAACTCAATTAAACACTAAAAAAAATACAAAACATCAAAATTGCATTAAAGAGAATCCAAATCCAACAATAGTGCATCAACATAAAAATGATATAAAAGGAAAATTAACAATGTAAAATAAGAGAACAAGATGTAGGAACAAGAAATTGAAAGGAAAACTAGATGAAAACAAAAATCAAAACCTAAATTTAGAAGGAAATTAAACTAAAAACCCTAATTTCTAGAGAGAAGAGGGAGCTTCTTTCTCTAGAACTAACCTAAGGCATATTTCCTACACTACCTAATTGCTCCCCCTTTGTTCTCTCTAGAATTCTACATCAAATAGCTTCAGAAATGAGTTGGGTTTGGGCCTGGATGGTTCAGAAATCACCCCCAGTGTATTCACTTTAATGAGGTCACGTGCCCAACGTCACGCGTGCGCGTGGTCGACGCGTGCGCGTGGTCGACGCGTGCGCGTCGCGTTGCAAATTTCCTCCTCACGCGTACGCGTGGATGACATGTGTGCGTGGCCTTGAATTCTCCAAATGCTCATTTCTTTATGAATTCTCCACTTTGCATGCTTTTCTCCTCACTTCTTCCATCCAATCCTTGCCTTATAAGCCTGAAATCACTCAACAAACATATCAAGGCATCGAATGGAATTAAAGTGAATTAAATTTAGCAATTTAAAGGTCTAAAAAGCATGTTTTCACTCTTAAGCATAAATTAGGGAGAATTACAGAAGCATGCTATTTCATTGAATAAATGTGAGATAAGTTGATAAAATCTCCTAAATTCAACACAAGATAAACCACAAAATTGAGGTTTATCAAACATCCCCACACTTAAACTAAGCATGTGCTCATGCTAAACTCAAGAAAGAGACAAAGGGTATCAACATTTATTCAATGCAAACTATCTAGATGCACTCTATCTAAATGCAATCTATCTAAATGCATGCAACTACTTGGTCAAAATAAATCAATCCCCAAGAAAGCTTGTATAAACATAAGGGCTAAATCAATTACAATTAAATGAAATCCACAATTGAATTGAGTTATTGAAAAGATTTTACAAACTTGTAAGAAAAGAGATTATCATAGGTGAAAACATGTAATTGAGTGATCAAACCCTCGCCGAATGTGCATCCGCTCTAGTCGCTCAAGTGTATAGGGTTGATTCACTCAATTCTCTTCTAATTATGCTTTTCAAGATTTGTTTTTCATCTAACAATCAACAATTATTCAATGCATGCATACAAATATCACGAGGACTTTTCAAAGGTTGTAATGGGACTAGGGTCAAGGTAAGGATATATATGGTTAAGTGAGTTTGAAATTTGAATCTTTGATTAACCTAAGCTCTCACCTAACTTACAACCTATTTAATTCAAGTACAAACCTAACTACTCATTCTTCACTTTTTCACACACTCATGCATTCTTTTCAATTCACATTCCATATGCATTGCTATTATTACTTTACTTTGGGTCATTTTGTCCCCTTTTTATTGCTTTCTTTTTCTTTTCTTTTTCTATATTATTTTTTCTTTTTATTTTTCTACATTTTTTTATTTTTCTGTTGTTTTTATCTTTTTCTTTTGAAGAATTATATACAAGGATACCAATGCATATGGTTTAAATATTTAATGCATGAATATGTACGCAATTTCTAAGATTGCAACAGAACTTTAAAATACACTTTTATCTCTACCCAATGTTCCCAAATTTCCCACAATTGAATGATAAACACTCTTACTAGTCTAAGCTAATCAAAGATCTAAATTAAGGAGATTTATTATTTTTCACTTTAAGACTTGTAATGTGCTATAATTAAGAACAAAAAGGGGTTTAACATAGGCTCAAAATTGGTTAACAATGGTAGATAAAAGATAAGGCCATTTGGATAAGTGAGCTAAATGAACGATGGCCTCAATCATATAAGTGCATTTATACACAAAATAATAGACGTAAAGAATCAAACAAATCAAATATTACAATCATAGAAAGAGAACAATACACACAAGAATGAAAATAGTAGTTATATGATGTAACCACACAATTAGGCTCAAAACTCACATGGTTGTGTGTTCTTAGCTCAAAAACAAGTTCCACAATGTATAATTCAAGCAAGTTCAATGAATTTTTTTTCTCAAATCAATTGGGGTGCCCTATAGATAAAATCCTTAGAAAATTTCATTATTTTGACTAAGCTTATTATATATATATATATGCAAACTAAGGAGATGCCACTAAAAATTCTAAATGACCTAAAAATAAAATGCGAACGTGTTGGGATTAGAAATTTGTCACCCAAAAATGGCCACTCGATCGGACAACCTCCCTACACTTAAAAGTTTACACCGTCCTTGGTGTATTCAAAGATGAGCAAGGGGGTACGAGAACTTTTCGGATTGTCACCTTCAGCTGGTGGATCAACCGGCTACTGCGTGTTCTTTCTCTTGCTTCCATTTTTGCTTATGATGACTTATCTTGAAAATAGAAGACAAGATAAGAAGGCAAGTAAATGCAAAAGCAAGGAAGTATATATTGTTGGAATGAGGTGATGATCACTAAAATGAAGTGAGTGACTCAATGTGTAACATGGATGAAAACAAGTGTGTGAATTCTAAATTGGGTGCCATTTGGAACACACACATTAGCATAGAGAGCTATGTCACAATTACACAAAAGAAGTAAGAACTTCATTCATTCTAGTGTGCTTGAAATACTTCAAAGAAAACTTGTAAGTTTAGATAGACAAACAAGTAATAAAGAAGTATGAAAGCATTCAAGCAATAATCAAGTACATGTGAAATGGATGATGAATGGGCATTGATTGATGGGCAAGGAAACTTAATGATCAAAATAAAATATGAAACTTACACATCAATCAATGACACACTTTGAATTTTGGCTCACATCACCTAGTGGACATAAAATGGGAAACATGGTTGCTACGCAATGTAGTAAAAGAGAACTAGAGGTGAGAATTAATCACATAGCAAGCATGGTCTATATAGCTTGAGCATTTCAAAAGGATGTCCCTCGGTGAGCTTACAATCCAATTTCACAACTGAAGTATGATAAACCACTATTTTGTGATTTATCTTGTACTGAAATTAAGTGTTTTTATCAAGTCTTCACCCACTTATTCATATGAATTTGCATGGTTTTGCAACTCCTTCCTTGTGGTATGACATAAGTGAAAACATGTTTCCTATGCTTTAGAAATATTAAAAATTAATCATCCTTTATTACCATTCGATGTCGTGATCTGTGTGTTGAGTGCTTTCAGGCTTTATAGGGCAAGAATGACTTAAAGGATAGAAAGGAAACATACAAAGATGGAAGGAAAGCACAAAATGAAGTTTTTGAAGAAACTGGAAGTGACGCGTCCGCGTAGACTACGCGAACGCATGCTTTGCACAAACTGGCATCCGCGCGAACGCGCGCATGACGCGAACGTGTGACTCGTGCAAAATACAACTGACGCAGAAGCATGCCTGACGTGATCGCGTTGAAGAGCAAAACTCTAGATGACGCGACCGCATGACCCACGCAGACGCGTGACAGACGCCACGTGCAGAAACTGTAGAAGACGCCCCCAGCGATTTCTGAAACCCTTTTGGCCCAGATCCAAGTCCAGAAAACACAGATTAGAGGCTATAAAGTGAGAGAATGCATCCATGTCAAAGGTCTGGAATAATTCACAATATTAGGTTTTAGATGTAGTTTTTAGAGAGAGAGGTTCTCTCCTCTCTCTTAGGATTAAGATTAGGATTTCTCTCAATTTTAGGACTGCTTATCTTCATTATAGGTTCAATGTTCCTTTTATTTATTTTATCAATTTAGTTTATGAACTCTTTATGTCTAGATTGATTTTCTATTATTAATGCAATTGAGGTATTTCAGATTTATGATTCTTATTTAGCTTTTTATATTCTTGGCTTTAATTGATTAATTGGAGACTCTTGAGTTATCAAACTCATCGTGATTGATAATTGTTATTTTTGCTAATTGAATTGAATTCCAATAACTCTAGTCTTTTCTTAGAAATTGGCTGGGACCTGAAGATCAAGCTAATTAGTCCACTTGACTTTCCTTTGCTTTAGTAAAGGTTAACTAGGTGGGATTAAAACTCAATTCTCATCACCATCGATAAGGATAACTAGGATAGGACTTCCAAATTCTCATACCTTGCCAAGAGTTTTTTTAGTTATTGATTTACTAATTCCTGCAATTTATTTCTTTTGTTCAAACCTTTTCAAAACCCAAAAATACTGTTTTCCATAACAATAATAAATCATACTTCCCTGCAATTCCTTGAGAAGACGACCCGAGGTTTAAATACTTCGGTTTATAAATTTTATTGTGTTTGTTACTTGTGACAACCAAACGTTTGTACGAAAGGATTTTCTGTTGGTTTAGGAACTACACTTACAACGCGATTATATTTATAAAATTTCTTTACCGATAGGAAATACGATCGTCAAAATGGCGCCGTTGCCGGGGAATTGCAAACGTGTGCCTTATTATTGGTTATTGTAAATATTTTTCTTTTACTTGTTTATTTGTTTTTGTTTTTCCCTTTTATTTCTATTAGCTACTATGAATTCTCACCTCTCTCACTTTGAGTTTGGTTCTAATATTGTTGAAGGGAATGAAAGCTATAGTAGGAACATGCATCAAGGTCAGAGCAATCAAGGATGGATGGAGCCACGAGGACTTGATCAACCCTTTAGGCAACAACACCCTCCACAGTATCACAGATGACGACCATTCTACAATGCATGCCAAGGCAATAGATACGGTGGATCCCTTTGTAGTTACCAACAAGTTCCACCCTGTGCTTATGAACCACCCTCTCAACATAGCTTTGAACCACCACACCCACAAGTTCCTTTTCACCATTCACCACCGTATGACCCTTACCCACCACAATTCCAATCCAATTACTCCCTAGAACCACCACCGCAATATCCACCATCTCCATATCTTTATCAAGAAGAACCACCTCTGTATTATGAGCTCTCTCTCCCAACCAATGAACCCTTGTATCCACCCCAATCTCCAATGGATGACACCCTTCGTGTTCTTCTTCAAGGGCAAGCGAAGATGCAAAGGAACGTACTGGAACTCACTACTGCCTTAACCGAGGTAGTAAATAAATTAGCTTCCCAACATCTGAGCACTCAAAGTACTCCCATGGCTACATGTGGGGAATCAAAAGAAGAGCGAAGCATGAAGGAGACACTAGAAACTTCGGTGGACAATGAGGAGTATGGCTTTGTATTGGAACAAGTGGAGGAAGCCATAATAGTTGTAGAGGAAGAAGTGGTTGAAGATTTAGGAGATGCTGAACCTCCATGGGAATCGAGAACTGTAAAGGATTCCGCCGAGAAGTTCGAATTTGATGCCAAGGAGGATGGTGCACAACCTCCAAAGCATATACCTTGTGAAAAATTGGACGGAACAGACCAAGAAGTTGATTCCATAGGCAGTGATGATCATGAATCAAGCTCTCCTAGTCATGAGCTTACATCCGCAACTGAACTCCTTGAGCCTGAAGAACCTCATCCAAGTGAATACGAAGATGATGTCGAGGTAGATTTCTCTCAACCTCCAACTTATGACTTGAGTGATGAGGAAGACATAGAAGACTTTGATCAAGACGTAGTTGCAGTTGAAGAATTTTGCAAAGACGTAGAGGAATTCACAGAAGAACACAAGGGAGTAGAGCTTACAGAATCACTGAAAACACCTATCCCAAGGCCATTACCACCTAATACAAGCTTCAAGTGGTTACAATCCTTAACCTTTATCTTTAATTTTCCACTTGAATATGGTTTGCTTGAAACAGATGGCCAGCTTAGAACTCTCTGCGGCTTTAAGAGTAAGAGGAAAATGGCTCGTACTCAGAGCTAGTGTGCAAGATTCAATAAAGTTCCACGCTTCAATCCGAAGTGCACGGCTTGGTATCAAGTTCAATTGAATGGGTCTCGGAAGGCGTTTGGTCATCTTGGTGAGAATACAACTTCCAAACTGCCCAGCTGGAAAAATACAATTCCAGACAAAGGCGGGTGCAAAAGCAAGGTTTGGGATCCTGGAATCTATTCTGACATTCGTCACCCCGGGAGCCTGAGAATCAGTTTGAAGCTGCTCAAAGGCTTTACGTGCCTTGTTTGGGACCCCGGAGGCTGTTGGCATTCCAAACATTGGTAGAGATTTATGGATGAATTTAAGCACAAGCCACCATAGCAGGAAGCTCATCAAATCTCCAACTTAAGGACTTCAACTAAAAGTGCTAGGTGGTAGACAACTCACCATGGTATGATAGTTTCTTTTTTCAATTTTATTTCGTGTTGTTTATTTTTATTTTATTTTAATTTCATTGAACATGGAATTATTCATAGCATCTACATTAGCACTGTATATTGTATATTGCATAATTGCATTAAAAAAAAATCACCCCACGCGAGCACGCAGGCCACGCGTGGGCGTGAAATGGAAATCGGCGTCAATATCCAACGCCCAGAAAGTTGGGCTGGAATCGTGCGGCTGGTGTGCGTTTAGCACAAAATGACCCACGCGTTCACGTCCCTGACGCGAACACGTCACTTGCACAAACACTCATCTCACGCGAAAGCGTGAGCGACGCATCCGCGTCGCGTGGATATTATGGCCCCCTAAATGGAAACAGAGAGTTGCGCCAAAACGACGCTGGGACTGTGCGTCTAGCACAATTCACAGCGATGCGAGCGCGTGCCTCACGCGTCTGCGTCACTCATCTTTTACCCAACTTATGCGATTGCGTCAATCACGCGACCGCGTCTAACCCATTTCACCCTAGTCACGCGATCGCGTGCTCCATGCGTTCGCGTGGATTCAAAAATCACTAACCCAACCCACGCGAAACCCTACCCCTCGCGCAACCATTCCCCTCCCCTCCCCTCTGCACTCTCTCCTTCCCCCCTAGCCACCAACAACCACCCTGCTTCCACCACCACCGCTGTGCCAACCACCCCCAACCACGCAGACCACCCCGCGACAGCCCCCTCTCTTCTTTCTCCCCTTCTTCTCTTCCCTCCCCTCCCTTCCTTCTCTTCCACTCCCCTCCGCCCCTGCTCCACCACTGCGCTGCTGATAAACCCCGATTTTGTGGTTTATCTTATGCTTATTTTGGAGGATTTTATCAATATTTCTCACACTTATTCGCAAGAAATGCATAGTTTTGTGTTCACTTCTCAATATTGCTCCATGATGGAAAACATACTTATTTTGCCTTAAAGTTGCCATATTTTAATCCTCTTCTATTGCCATTCGATGTTGTGATGTATTTGTTGAGTAATTTCAGGAATTATAAGGTAGGAATGACTTAGAAGAGAGGGAGAAAGCATGTACAAAAAGGGAGGAACATGAAGAATTGAAATCTTGGGAGAAGCAGCATCGGCGCGCTCGCGCACTCCACGCGCACGCGAGGATGAGGTTGGCTGGAAGCGGCGCACAAGGATGGACGCATCCGCGCGGATCAGAAGATTCCTATCGATGCGCACGCGCACTTGGCGCGCACGCGTGGATCGCAAAAGCAATCGGCGCGCGCGCACGCATGGCGCACACGTGTGGGAAGCTGCACGTGACCTCATTAAAGGAAATCATGCCTGGCGATTTCTGAGGCTCATCAGGCCCAATTTCAAGCTGTTTTTGCATGGAAAAGACCCAAGGATGCTAGGGAGAAAGCGGGGATCAATCATTTGACACTAAGACACAATTTTAGCTAGTTTTTGGTTCTTTGGTTATTCTAGAGAGAAAAACCCTTGTTCCTCTCTAGATCTAGTTTTAATTTGATTTTCCCTTGTTGGATTGTGAATTGGATCTTGTTAATTACTAGTTTTAATTGTTCAATTTGAATTCCTTGTTACAATTTTGCTTATATCTAGTGATAGTTTTATGAATCCTTGTTAATTGTCATTTTATACCCATTTCATGAATGTTGTGAATCTTGACTTGTTGATATTACATTGATGATTTCTATGTTTAGCTTTGTTGTTTGGATGATTGTATGTTGATAATTGTTAGTGGGTACTTGTAGATTTTAATTTAATTGCTATTTTGAACATGTCTTTTGTTAATGCTTACCATGTGTTTGATGAATTATTTACTTTGACTATGGAGTAGTCTTCTTTACTCTTAGCCTAGGTCAATGGGATTGGGTAAACTTGAGTCATTGGGTCTAATGGATTCGATGATTTGGGAGCCCTTGGTGGTCAATTTGATACTCATTGACGCCAACCCACTACTAATCTAATTAGTAGGTAGGTTGGGATTTATGGGTTGATGTGATCAAAGCCATTTGACGTACTTCAAGGTCTAGGAGTAGATATTACGTACTTAAGACTTTTGGGAAGTAGACTTAATGAGCTTGGTTCCTCATAATTGTCAAGATATGGTTGTTAGACAAGGATGGTGACCCCAATTCCCATACCTAGCCAAGAGTTGCTTTTATTATTCATATTTGAAAACCAAATTTCTCAATTATTTGCCTTAGTTATAGTTACTTGTTTGGTTTATAATAGAATTAAGTGAAATGTTGCTTGTTCATTGGAATTGCTCATGTTTTGCTTAGTTAATTGAATTAGTTTGTTGCAATTTAAGATTACTTGCTTGTTAAGATGCCCATTTATTCTCATGCTCATAACTTACAACCCCAGATTTCTAACCAATGTTGAAGCACATGTTTGCCCATTCCTTGTGAGATGACCCGAGGTTTGAATACTTCGGTTATTTCTATTGGGGTTGAACTTGTGACAACCAAATCCCTCTTCTAAATTTGACACCCGAGGATTGTTGTTGGTAGAGCTATACTTGCAACGCAATTTTATTGAAGAGAATCTTTACCAATACACCCTTGGGGAGCCATCAGCTGCCGGGCTCCCTCCCAACGGCGCCGCGTCACCACCACCATCTCTCTGCCCTCATCTCTGTTCATACACATACCAGATTCTGCCAAACACCGATTTCTCTATCATCTGTAGTTAATTGCATATTTTTCAGATTCTGTTCATATTAGGATAGTTAGAGATGCATGTTTGTAGTGGATTCTAGGTGGTTAGGTAGCTAGGATATGGTTAGTGGATTTAGGCCTGATAATTGCGCCGTTCTTGCTACTTGTTTTACCTATTTCGCAATTCTGATTTTGCTGTGATAATCATATTGTTCATATTTTGTTCTTCCTTGTTTCTTGCTGCTGTTACACTGCTCTTTCATGTTCATGTTATTTGTCTCTCTTTGCAGCTCTATTTAATTTTATATGAACTCATTTTTCCTGCTGTTTATTTCCCGGGTACATCCAATTTTAGTCGGAATGCTGCCCAATTTTCTGCAAATTGTTTCATTTTTACATTCATGTATTGGTTTTGGCAATTTTGAATTTTGCACTACTTAGATACAACCAAACCAATTCATGAATGCACGGGCTAGCATTCTTATTCCTTTCAATTCCCTGGTTAATAAATTGCATTATTGATGATTTCGTTTTAATTTCTGCTATCCTCGTATCTATCTGAATTATCATCAATAACTTGATATCCTTGCTTGAATATGAGTTGACTGTTCTATAA
The DNA here is from genome assembly GCF_003086295.3 of Arachis hypogaea. Taxonomy (NCBI): domain Eukaryota; kingdom Viridiplantae; phylum Streptophyta; class Magnoliopsida; order Fabales; family Fabaceae; genus Arachis; species Arachis hypogaea. The sequence continues at coordinate 30,652,543 of NC_092055.1, forward strand.
ATTTGTGAATCTCTTGTTACCTAGGAAACCGATCATCATGCCACTTACTTTAACTTTCTTTTTACTAACTCACCGCTTTAACTTTCTAACCTCATTTCTCACTCCTAACCATTTTCAGTTTCAAACTTCTCTTTTCGGTTTTTCACTACCTACTTTAACTTTCTAACTCAAGGCATGATCATTGTTTTCCCTATTTAACTTGAATTCCGCTTATCATATCTTTTGGATTGTATTTTTTCTTTTCAGACTTTTTCACTCGAATACAATTCATATTGCACATATATTTAACTCCTTTCATGCTTCTCTTACTCTTTTGCCACTCTGTGCTTATATTGCTACCATTCTATTTGCCTACTTGTTTTCTTGCTTTTGTTCTTCAATTATATCCTAGAATTTCTGATTTTCAGGATGTCTGACCCTCAACGCAAAGGAAAAGGCAAAGCAACCACTGGCAAAAGGAAAAGAGGCGAATCCTCTATGACCATCCTTGATATTTTTCATGACGACTCCTGGCGGGAAAAACACTTTACCCTGCAGGAGAAGGCTGACCAGCTCCTCACTGCCACAGATCCAGTTAAATTTGTAAACAGATACTGTGAGCTAAAGTATCCTGTGTTTGCCACTTCCAGGAACCTGTACCTGGAAAGAAATCTAAAAATTCCAGAAGAACTACAGCAGTACACCTCCGAACAGATAAAACAGAGAGGCTGGTCCTTCTTGGAACGAAACTTGACAGAGGTCAATGCTTCCTGGGTCAGAGAATTTTACTGTAACTATTTCAAGACTTCCCTGGATGCAGTGCACCTCAGAGGGAAACAGATTTTGGTCACTGAGGAAGCTATTGAGGACATCCTCCAGCTTCAGCCTAAGTCAGATCAGCCTGACGGATACCAAAAGGCTGAAGAGGATATGTGATTTATGAGATTTGACTGGGATGCTGTCAAGCAGAGAATTGCCCTTGATCCTACTGTCCCATGGGTCATGGGAAAGAATACAGCAATGCCTAAGGGAATCAAGCTGATATATTTGAATGATGAGGCTCGGCTCTGGCACCAGATTTTGAGCAACTATGTGATGCCGAGCACTCATGAGACAGAGCTGCCCGCTGCTATAATCACCCTCATCTGGTGTATGATGGAGGGTAAGGACCTGTATCTTCCACGTTTCATCAGGTATTATATGGCCAGGGTCCATGTCAGAGGCACTCTCCCTTTCCCTTATCTGATCACCCAGCTAGGCCGCCGAGCTGACGTGCCTTGGGAGCTGGCCGACGCAAAGCCGACTGCTACAGATTGCAAGAAGATCATTCCGCACAGCAGGAAGTTTCTGGCATTTGGGTACAGACGTCCCTTTCTCACTGCCTCAGGTGAGGCAGCCACATCTTCAGCTGCCCCTTCTGCATCCACTACTGCACCAGCCTCATCCACTACACATCCACCTGCTCCTGAGCCCGTTTATCATTTGGTGCATCGACTCTTTGCCCGCCTGGATCAGATGGAACGCCGCCACAAGCGGCACTATGAGCACCTTAAGTTGATGATCCGATCCGGCAGCGACATCCCCTCCGAGCTCGACACCCCTTCTGATACATCTGAGGTAGAGGCGGATGATCACAAGGAGGAGACACATGCCCAGGCTAAGCAGGCAGGACCAGAGCAGGCTGCACCACAGCATGAGGAGCCACACCAGATCCAGGCCACAGACCCAGAGATCCCTCTACAGTCAGCGCCTCCACTGCAGTAGACAGATCCTCCTACACTTATCCAGTCTGCAGACCTTCAGGCCACCACAGAGACTCCAGCAGCCCATCCTTCCGGAAATGACACTTCTTCACACCCAGCTTGAGTGAGCATCGAGGACGATGCTATATTTTAAGTGTGGGGAGGTGGTCGCCATCCCTGGCTTATGTTTTTGGTGAACCACTACAGACTCTTCTATCTTATTTTGTTTATTTTTCTGTATTTTTATTTTTATTTTTATTTTTATTTTTCAGTACTTGCACATTGTTCTTTTGCTGTATTTTTACTCTATTTCCGCATTTTGCACTTTAGTTTATATCTTAGACATTTAGTTTAGTTTGCAATTCTAAACTTATTAGTTATAGAATATGTGGATTAATTAGTATAGTTTACCCTTTTAGCATATAATAGTTTGATTTAATTGAAAATAAAAAAGAAGTAAACTAGAGACTTTAACATAATCAAACATCCACACACCTTGTATATATTGCATTACATGTTAGTTAGTTAACAACATTTCTTCAAGGAGGAACACTAAAATTTTAAGGGCCACCCTAAGATTTACATTGAGAATAATGGGAACTCTTGATTTCTACTTGCATGACATACATAACTGATATATGGTTTTTGAGTGAAAAGAACACACAGCCTGTGAGTTTTGAGCTTAATTGTATGGTTACATTCAAACCATAAATTTCATTCCTGTGTGTTTTGCCTTCTTTTTCATTCTGGTGTTCTTTACTTTGTTTTAATCTATATGTCCAATATAGAATATAGATACATACCAAGAGATGATTGAGGCCATCGTTTAAATTTTTCCTCACTTATCCCAATTTAGCCTACCTTTTACATCACCCTTGTTAACCCCCTTGAGCTTTTAATAACCCTCTTGTTCTATAATCATATTACTAGCCTTAAGTAGAAAAACAAATTAAAATTAATCTAAGTGAATCCTTGGTTAGCTTAAGATAGATATTGTGCACAATTTTAATATGGGGAATTTTATGGGAACATGGAATGATAGAAAAAGTAGGAAATTAAAATTGAATAAGTTATTTGAAAATTTAGGAAGCATGCTCATGTGAATTCAAATAAATTAAATTACCATGTACAAATTTTTTTTTAATATTTTAGTAATTAAATAAGGGGATACAAAAATTACCCCCGATGCAAAATAAAAGAATCAATGCACATGGGACAAAAATTTAAAAGATACATGAGCATGTAACACAAAAGTGGGAAGAAGTTTGGGTAGCTAGGTAAAGCACTTGAAAATTATATAAAGTATGTATATGTTAGGTGAAATCTTAGACTAATCAAGGATTCACTTTGTTAGCTCACTTAGCCTTATACGTATACCCTTACCTTTACCTTGGCCCCATTACAACCTTGAAAAAGACCTCATGATTTTTGTATGTTTGTATTCCATATTTGTTGATTGGTTAGATGAAGAACAAAGTTTTAGAAAGCAAGGATAGAAAAAGAATAGAGTGATTAACCCAATAAACACTGAGTGACTAGAGAGTAAACACAAAATCCAGTGAGGGTTCAATAGCTCATTCCCATATATCTATGTTTAAATTGTTAATTGTCTTGCAAGTTTGTGAAATATTTTAACCCAACTCAATTGTGAACATGTTTTAATTTGGTTTGGCCTTATCTGTACATATATGATTCCTTGAAAATATGAAATAAACTAACCGCATGTAAGCTTTATATATACATAGGTGGATAATAATTAGAATTACATGATTCATTTAGGTAGTTGCATTTAGGATAGATTGCATTGCATGAAATTCCACCACCTTACCTTATTCTTTATCTTGGATTTAGCATGAGGACATGCTAATGTTTAAGTGTGGGGAGGTTAATAAACCACTATTTTGTGATTTATCTTGTACTGAAATTAAGTGTTTTTATCAAGTCTTCACCCACTTATTCATATGAATTTGCATTGTTTTGCAACTCCTTCCTTGTGGTATGACATAAGTGAAAACATGTTTCCTATGCTTTAGAAATATTAAAAATTAATCATCCTTTATTACCATTCGATGCCGTGATCTGTGTGTTGAGTGCTTTCAGGCTTTATAGAGCAGGAATGACTTAAAGGACGGAAAGGAAACATACAAAGATGGAAGGAAAGCACAAAATGGAGTTTTTGAAGAAACTGGAAGTGACGCGTCTACGTAGACGACGCGAACGTGTGACTCGCGTGAAATACAACTGACACGGAAGCATGCCTGACGCGATCGCGTCGAAGAGAAAAACTTCAGATGACACGACCGCGTGACCCACGCGGACGCGTGACAGACGCCACGTGCAGAAACTGCAAAAAACGCCCCCAGCGATTTCTGAAACCCTTTTGGCCCAGATCCAATTCCAGAAAACACAGATTAGAGGCTATAAAGTGGGGGAATGCATCCATGTCAAAGGTCTGGAATAATTCACAATAATAGGTTTTAGATGTAGTTTTTAGAGAGAGAGGTTCTCTCTTCTCTCTTAGGATTAGGATTAGGATTTCTCTCAATTTTAGGACTGCTTATCTTCATTACAGGTTCAATGTTCCTTTTATTTATTTTATCAATTTAGTTTATGAACTCTTTATGTTTAGATTGATTTTCTATTATTAATGCAATTGAGGTATTTCAGATTTATGATTCTTATTTAGCTTTTTATATTCTTGGCTTTAATTGATTAATTGGAGACTCTTGAGTTATCAAACTCATCGTGATTGATAATTGTTATTTTAGCTAATTGAATTGAATTCCAATAACTCTAGTCTTTTCTTAGAAAATGGCTGGGACCTGAAGATCAAACTAATTAGTCCACTTGACTTTCCTTTGCTTTAGTAAAGGTTAACTAGGTGGGATTAAAACTCAATTCTCATCACCATCAATAAGGATAACTAGGATAGGACTTCCAAATTCTCATACCTTACCAAGAGTTTTCTTAGTTATTGATTTACTAATTCCTGCAATTTATTTCCTTTGTTCAAACATTTTCAAAACCCAAAAATACTGTTTTCCATAACCAATAATAAATCATGCTTCCCTGCAATTCCTTGAGAAGACAACCCGAGGTTTAAATACTTCGGTTTATAAATTTTATTGGGTTTGTTACTTGTGACAACCAAACATTTGTACGAAATGATTTTCTGTTGGTTTAGGAACTATACTTACAACGCGATTATATTTATAAAATTTCTTTACCGATAGGAAATACGATCATCAAAGCATTATGCCAAAATGACTAGTTTCAAATATATGTAGAGCACATAGTTAAACAATTAATGGTCAACATGTCATTAAGGCATAAGCATAACATATGGATGCGTATGATCAAGCAACACAATGCATTAAGGTAAATGCACAACATTCAACAAGAATTTGCCTAGTCAAAGGAAAGAATTCAAATCACATGGTGGCCAAATCATGTAATTCAAAAAAGATTTAGAATGCTTTAAAGGCAATTTTCATGCACTTGGTGTTCACAAAGGTTCAACATGAAAACTCAAAATTAAGTAACAAAATATAATCTCAACAATGAAATCCAATAATGCGTAATAGCAACACTGACACTAAAGTAGCATCTTATCAGTAATTAGCAGCAATAAACAATAAACAAGATTAATAATCCAACACTTAGCACCAAAAACAGAAATTAAGCTAACTAACTAACCAATTAGCTAATTAATTAACTAATTAACTAAAGAAAATAGTGGTCAATGGTGGTGGTAGATGATGGTTGAAGGATGGAAAGAAAAGAAGAGAAGAGAGAAGAAGAAAAGAAATAGGAAGAAGAGAAGAAAAGAAGAGTGAAACAGGGCAGGGGGTCACGCGTGCGCGTGAGTGGCAGAAATAGGATGCGACGCCTATGCGTGGGTCGTAGGCGTGAGGAAAGAGAAGAGGGTGTCACGCGTACGTATCGTCGACGTGCACGCGTGATGGCAGAGAAAAGAAGATGATGCGTACGCGTTTGCGCGGGCCAAAATTGTGCTAAACGCACAATTGCAGCACCCTTTTCGCACAAGTCTCTGGTTTTTGTACTGCACCTGCAAAATTTTGGAGGTCATGCGTACGCCCGGGTGACGCATATGTGTGGGGGGTTGGAATCTTGGGGTCACGCGTACGCGTGGGTGACGCGTACGCGTGGCTGGGTGCTCTGTTTTTCAAAATTTTCAAGTTCTAGCACCAAACCAAGCATACCAAACATCCAAACAGCTACCAAAACACTATCAAACCTTATTTAACATATTAGACTCCTAAATAAACTAAACAAACAAAACCAAACATGAAATTAAACCTATTTACCAACATGTACAACTAAGCAATATATACAAGAATATAAAAGGAAGAAAAGTACCTAACAATGGCAATTCAATTCATTCATTGATTATATATACAAGAGAATGGAAAGAATTTACCATGGTGGGGTGTCTCCCACTTAGCACTTTTATTTTAAGTCCTTAAGTTGAACCATTGATGGGGTCCTTGCTATGGTGGCTTATGTTTGAACTCTTCCTTGAATCCCCACCAATGCTTGCATCTCCAATGTCCACCGGGATCCCAAACTAGGCGCATAAAGCCTTCAAGCGAATTGAAACAAGTGACAAGGCCCTAAGAGTGTTGATTGTTGAAATGAATTCCGGGGTCCCAAACCTTGTTTTCGCACACATCTTCTTGTTGACTACCATAGTTAAATCTGGGTGACAAGGCTTATGAATTCTCAATTGAGCATCCAAACACCTTCCTAGATCCTATCAATTGAGTAACACACCAATCCTTGCTCCTAAACTTTGAGCTTCCAACCATGATGAACCGAGAATTATGATGCCAACCACTAATCAATTCTTTCTTGCTTTTCATTCCACAAAGAAATCTAAGTTGACCATCCATTTCAAGCAAACCATATTCAAGTGGAATAAGAAAGCTAAGGGATATGAATTTTACCCACTTGAATGGTGTAAAGGATGATGGTGACTTAGGAAGAGAGATCTCCCCACACTTTGACAATGTGAGGTCCACTCCCTTGTGCTCTTCTTTGGTTACCTCCACCTCCTGACAAGCATCTTCCATGTTCACCTCTTGACAAGGTTCTTCACATTCAATCACTTTCTCACCAACCTCTTCTAGCTCTTCTCCATCCTTCATGTCACAACTTGGAGGTAATGTGAAACTTATCTCAACATCAACCTCAATTTTATTGGAAGAAGACTCCTCAAAATACAAAAAGATCATGTGTTGGTGTGGAATCATCATCAAGAGGAAGATTTGTTGCTTGCTCAACTTCTTCCAATTCTTCATCATTCACCATATGCTTTGGAGGTTGTGCACTGACAAACCACTATTTTATGGTTTATCTTGTGCTCAATTGAGTGGTTTTTATCAAATCTTTGCACACTTATTCATACTAATCGCATGTTGTGCATTTTCCTTCCTAATTCTGTGCTTTGATTGAAAATATGCTTCTTTGGCCTTAGATTTGCTAATTATTAATCCTCTCTTATTACCATTCGATATCTTGATATGTGTGTTAAGTAATTACAGGGTTTATAGGGCAGGAATGGCTTAGAGGATGGAAAGGAAGCATGCAAAAGTGGAAGGAATACAAGAAACTGAAGGAACTGCTAAAGCTGTCCAGCCTGACCTCTTGGTACTAAATCGACCATAACTTGAGCTACAGAGGTCCAAATGACGCGGTTTCAGTTGCATTGAAAAGCTAACATCCGGGGCTTCGCAACAATATAAAGTTTTTTTATAGCTGCCCCAAAGATAAGCGACGCACACGCGTGGATCACATGCACGCGTCACTTGGCGAAAACTCAATCCACGCATACGCGTGGACGACGCGTACGCGTGACAGTGCCGCAACCTGAACGTATCAGAAATCGCTGGAAGCAATTTCTGGGCTATTTTTGACACAGTTTTTGGCCCAGAAAACATAAATTAAAGGCTATAAAGTGGGGGAATCCATTCACACAATTGATACAACATTCATTATTCACAATTTTAGGTTTTAGATGTAGTTTTAGAGAGAGAGAGGCTCTTTCCTCTCTCTTAGGTTTTAAAATTAGGATTTCTTTTACTTTATGGTTATTACTCCATTCCAGGTTCAATGTTCCCAACTTTAATTTATGTTCTCTTCTATTTTTAATTATTCTAATGCTTTTACTTGTTAATTACTTATGTTGCCAAATTGGCTTATGAACTCTTCATGTTAGATTTGAATGTTCTATTTAATATAATTTGAGGTATTTCATATTTATGATTGTTTTATTCTATTTATGATACTTTCAATTTAATTTAGATTTTTCTCCTTTTGGCTTTGGTTAAGTAATTGGTAACACTTGAGTTGTCAAACTCAGCAGTTGATTGAGAATTAGAAATTGCTGATTGATTTGGATTCCTCTAAAGCTAGTCTTTCCATAGGAGTTGACTAGGATTTGAGGAATCAAATTAATTAGTCCACTTGACTTTCCTTTATTTAGTAAGGGTTAACTAAGTGGGAGCAATAAACAATTCTCATCACACCTGATAAGGATAACTAGGATGGGATTTCCAGTTCTCATACCTTGCCAAGAGTTTTTATAATTATTAATTTATTCTTCTGCCATTTAAATTACTTGTTCCCTATTTCAAAAAACCCAAAAACATACCTTATTCCATAACCAATAATAAATCATACTTCCCTGCAATTCCTTGAGAAGACGACCCGAGGTTTAAATACTTCGGTTATAAATTTTATTGGGTTTTGTTACTTGTGATAACCAAAGTTTTTGTACGAAAGGATTCTTTGTTGGTTTAGAAAGTATACTTACAACGAGGATTTATTTGTGAATTTCTAAACCGTCAAAAGTCCGATCGTCAAAATGGCGCTGTTACCGGGGAATTGCAATTGTGTGCCTTATTATTGGTTATTGTAAATATTTTATTTTGCTTGTTTATTTGCTTTTATTTTTGTTTTTAATTTTTATTAGCTACTATTAGCTCTCACCCCCGTCGCTTTGAGTTTGGTTCCAATGTTGTTGAAAAGAATGGAAGCTATAACAGGAATATGCATCAAGGTCAGAACAATCAAAGATGGAAGGAGCCACGAGGATCTAATCAACCCTTTCGGCAACAACACCTTCCAAGATACCATGGACAACGACCATTCTACAATGCATGCCAAGACAATAGTTATGGTGGACCCCTTCGTGACAACCCACCTCCACCAGTTTACTATGGTCAAGAGCCATTCTGAGGTGCGTACTAAGATGATAGATATGGTGGACCCCCTTGTGGTTACCAACAAGCCCCATCATACGCCTATAAACCACCTCCTCAACATAGCTTCGAACCACCATACTCACAAGCCAACCACAACCATTCACCTCCATATGTCCCTAACCCTTATCCACCCCAATTCCAATCCAATTATTCCCAAGAACCACCACTTCCATATGCACCATATCCATGTCCATCGAACCAAGAATCACAGGATCGTCTCAAGGACTCAGTAAACCAATTTCATGCAACCCTTCATCAATTGGAGCAAGCGATAAATCGATTAGCCCCCAGTACAAAGGAGACACTAGAAGCTCCGGTGGATAGTAAAGAGCATGACTTTGTACTGGAACAAATAGAGGAAGCTGAAATTATCAAGGAAGAAGAATTTGTTGAAGACTTAGGAGACGTTGAACCTCCATGGGAATCAAGAATTGTGGAGAATTCCGCCCAGAAATTTGCAATTGATGCTAAGGAGGATAGTGCACAACCTCCAAGGCATGTATCTTATGAAGAACTGGACGGAACAAATCAAGAAGCAAGTTTCCTTGGTAATGATGATCATGAATCAAGCTCTCCTAGTGATGAACTTGCATCCGTAATCGAACTCTTTGAGCTAGAAGAATCTTCTCCAAGTGAATATGAGGATGATGTGGAGGTAGACTTTTCTCAACCTCCAACTTATGACTTGAGTGATGAAGAAGAAATTGAAGACTTTGATCAAGACGAGGTTGCAATTGAAGAGGTCTGTCAGGAAATGGAAGAATTCACAGAGGAGCTCAAGGGAATGGAGCTGGAAATCACCTTGCCAAAGTTGTTGGAGACCTCTTCCCCAAAGCCATCACCATCCATTCCTTCATTCAAGTGGGTGAATCTCTCATCTCTAAGCTTAATTAGCCCACTTGAATATGCTTTGCTTGAGACGGATGGTCAGCTTAGAGCTCTTTGTGGCATTAAGCGTAAGAGGAAGATGGTTAGTGGTTGGAATTGTCATGCAAGGTTCAATATGGTTGCACACTCCAAATCTAAGTGCAATGGTTAGTATCAGTCTCAATTGAATGGGTCTAGGCGGCTGTTTGGATGCCTTAGTGAGAATTCAGATTGCTTACCACCCAGATGGAATCATCATGTTCCACTTGAAGATGGGTGCAGAAACAAGATTTGGGATCCAGGCATACATGAGGATCAAATTTGGGAGCTCAAAGCTTGTGAAGAACTCCATCAAAGCTTGAGAAATTTACTTGGTATTGATAGAGCTTATTGGAAGTCCAAGCATTGGTGGCAATTTCAAGATGAGTTCAAGCACAAGCCACCATGACAAGGAGCTCACCAAATGTCCAACTTAAGGACTTGAACTAAAAGTGCTAGGTGGGAGACAACCCACCATGGTATGGTCATTCCTTTTCAGTCTTAGTTTTATTTTAATTTGTTTTATTCTTAGTTTTATTTTATTCTATTTTTCTTAGTGTTCATTCATAATGTCTGGATTAGCATCTGCATTTTGCATTCTGCATACTGCATAAAAAAAAGAAGGGGGATTGACGCGCAAGCGTCTACGACGCGCATGCATCGTTTGTGTATGCACAACCAAATAGAGAGTGGCGTGAGAGACGCGCGGGAGGGGTGCGTGAAGCACAAGCCACCCCACGCATATGCGTACCTCACGCGTATGCGTTCCCTGCAGAAAAGTGCAACCCACGCGTAAGCGTCAGCGACGCGTACGTGTGGGGATGAAAATCGGCGTAAAAAGCACCTGGATAGAGAATTATGCTGCCCCCACGCTCGAACTGTGCTAGAGGCACAAGTTCATCCACGCATACGCATCCCTGACGCGTGCGCATCCTTTTGCTTCCAAGACCACCCACGCGTACGCGTGGGCGACGCTTACGTGTCACATGGTTAATGTAGTTTTCACGCGCACGCGTGCCCTGTGCGCGCGCGTCGCTTCCCGTTTTTAATTTCCGTCCCTTTTCTTCTATCTTCTCTCATTCTTTCTTCCTCCTTTCTTACTTTCTTCTCCTTCATCCCTTTAACCTCTTATCCCTCTTCACTTCCATTCTATTTTGTTTAATTTATTTGCATACTTTCATTCATTATATTTTATTTTGGTGCATATTTTTTTTCTTTTCTAAATTCATTATTTTACCATTGGTGTTAAATTTTTTTATTCAACTGTTGCATCTTTTCTGGTATTATTTTGGTACTTAGTGACTTGTTTTCCACTGTTGGGTAATATTATTTAAGTCAATGTTGATCTTTTATTGTATTCCTTTTGCATTGACATGCACCTATATTGTCTTTCATTACCCACACTCTCTCCCCCATTTGTTGCAATTTTTACACTATTGATATGTCATTTGCTTCTACTATTTTCTCACTTGCATGTTGTAGTTACCATGTAATTGAGACCCTCATCATTTGACATTAACCCAACCATATCTTATTTGTTTCCTATCTTTGTTTTTGGGTTACTTTTCTTCTTTTTCCTCTTCTTTCAGGATGGCCACCGAGGAAGGGAAACAGAAAACTTTTATATGGGGAGACAAACAAGTCCATCTACACAATCCTTGGAGAAAAGCATCAATTGTAGCCACCCGTCCACTTGCATATCTTAGCATGCACCGAGGACGGTGCAATCTTTAAGTGTGGGGAGGTCGATACCGACTTCCGTGGGTTAGTTATTTCCTTCTCAACACCAATGTTTTATTTTCTTTGTTTGTTCATTATTGCATTTGCATGTTTGATTGCATATTTGATTGATTTTTGTGCATATTTTACCACCACTTGGTTAAAGTAATATTTTCTTTTTTCAAGAAACCTTTTTATAACATTTCACTAATTTGATTTAAAATTTTTGATAAACTTGTTTGAAGGAATATTATACTGGAACATGGTTTAGAGCTCGAACACATAAAGCCAGTGAGATTTTGAGCCTATTTGATTGGTTGCATTTTACCAACCAATATTGTGTTTTAGTGTGTATTTTCTCTCTCTAAAATTGTGATCTTTGTCTTGCTTAATTCTATATTTCCATTATTTGATGTATGCATACACTTATATGATAGAGGCCTTTGTTTCACTGAGCTTACATACCCATATGGCCTTACCCTTTCATTGTCCCTTGCAAACCAATTTTGAGCCTATTATACCCCTTTGTTCTTTACTTTAGCTCATCACTAACTCTAAGCGAAAAACAATAATGTCCTTAATTTGAATCCTTGGTTAGCTTAGACTAGTGAGAGTGCTCATAAATTAAGTGTGGGAAAAAGTGGGTTTGGAAACATTGGTTTAAGAATTGGGTGTTATATATCTTTATGAAAATGTGAAAAAAATGTTTAGGACATATTCATGCATTCAATAATTTAATCATATGCATTGAGAAAAATAAAAGAAAAAAAAGAAAAAAGAAAAATAGGCATATATAAAAAAAAAAGAGAAAAAAATAAAGAGAGAAAAAGAAAAGAAAAAGAGCAAATAAGTAAAAGGGGACAAAATGCCCCAAAGTAAATGGTGAAAGCAATGCATATGTACTGGACTCGAAATTAGGATGCATGAATATGTGGAAAACATAGTTAATGGATAGTTAGATGTTGTATTATAATTACATGGATTGTCTTAAGTTAGGTGGGAAAAGTTTAAGTTAATTAAGGATTCAGATTTTAGTCTACTTAACCAATACAATCCTACCTTGACCCTAACCCCATTACAACCCTTAAAAGACCTCTTGATTTGTGTATTTGTGCATTAAATTTCTGTTGATTGTTAGATGAAGAGCAAGCCTTAGAAAGCAAGATTAGTAGAGAATTGAGAGAATTGAACCTTAAACACCTGAGCGATTAGAGTGCATACACTTCCAGTGAGGGTTCGATGCTCGATTCCTTGTTCCCGGCTTTCATGAGCTATTTTCTTCTGCAAGTCCACTTCTACTTTATTTTGTGATTTGAATTAGTAAAATCCAGTTCATATTCGTTCTTGAAGGATTTGTTTACTTTTAACCAAGTAGGAAAAAGCATTCTGCATTTAGTTGCATTCATAGGTTGCATTTCATACATTCTACCATTCCTCTTCACTTTCTTATAGCTTCTCTTGAGCTTAGCATGAGGACATGCTAATGTTTAAGTGTGGGGAGGTTGATAAACCACTATTTTATGGTTTATCTTGTGCTCAATTGAGTGGTTTTTATCAAATCTTTGCACACTTATTCATACTAATCGCATGTTGTACATTTTCCATCCTAATTCTGTGCTTTGATTGAAAATATGCTTCTTTGGCCTTAGATTTGCTAATTATTAATCATCTCTTATTACCATTTGATACCTTGATATGTGTGTTAAGTGATTACAGGTTTTATAGGGTAGGAATGGCTTAGAGGATGGAAAGGAAGCATGCAAAAGTGGAAGGAATACAAGAAACTGAAGGAACTGCTAAAGCTGTCCAGCCTGACCTCTTGGTACTAAATTGACCATAACTTGAGCTACAGAGGTCCAAATGACGCGGTTTCAGTTGCGTTGGAAAGCTAACATCCAGGGCTTCACAAAAATATATAGTTTTTTATAGCTTCCCCGAAGATAGGCGACGCACACGCATGGATCACATGCACGCATCACTTGGCGAAAACTCAATCCACGCGTACGCGTGGACGACGCATACGCGTGACAGTGCCGCAACCTGAACGTATCAGAAATCGCTGGAAGCAATTTCTGGGCTATTTTTGACCCAGTTTTTGGCCCAGAAAACACAGATTAGAGGCTATAAAGTGGGGGAATCCATTCACACAATTGATACAACATTCATTATTCACAATTTACTTGTTCCCTATTTCAAAAAACCCAAAAACATACCTTATTCCATAACCAATAATAAATCATACTTCCCTGTAATTCCTTGAGAAGATGACCTGAGGTTTAAATACTTCGGTTATAAATTTTATTGGGTTTTGTTACTTGTGACAACCAAAGTTTTTGTACGAAAGGATTCTTTGTTGGTTTAGAAACTATACTTACAACGAGGATTTATTTGTGAATTTCTAAACTGTCAAAAGTCCGATCGTCATGCACCCTCCTTGACATTGCTTTCAAGATCAATGGAAGAAGGCTCAATGGCATCTTCGAGGTGATTTGTTAGTGTGGACAAGAACTCATCAATGATTGAGTCCAATTCTTGATCAACCTCTCCTAATTCTTCAACCGCTCCTTCCGACTCAATTATCTCAACTTCCTCCTCTTGTTGCAATTCTTGCTTCAACTCCTATTCTTCACTTTGAAGCTCCAAATTCACTCCCTCACTATGATCCTTGGTTGATCCTCCACATTTTTCAATGGGAGTGTCTTGAAATATATGAGCTTAGGTAGGAGGTCATGCGGTTAGCGGCTTCAGTCATGGTAGCCAACATGGTTTCTAACCCCTTCTGCTCCTCTTCTTGCTTTTGAAGGCGGGAGTAGAGATCTTGTTGTTCTTGCATGAAGGATTGGAAAGCTTCATTCTCCGAAGGTGATGGTGAGAATGAGGGTTCATTGTTTGGGAGAAAGGGTTCATAACTGGAAGGTAGTTCATCTTGGTAAGGGTATAAAGGTGAGGTATCTGGAATTGATGGCTTTTGAGAATATTGATGTTGGAATAGTGGTGGCTCTAAGTATGGTTCATATGGTTGTTGGTATGGTGGATATGGATTAGGATCATATGGAGGTGAATGGTAGTATGGGGCTTGTGAGTAAGATTGTTGAGGACTATGTTGAGGGAAAGAATTATATGCATGTGGTAGTTGTGGTTGACAATCACAATGAGGGTCACCACATCCATTAGGTTGGTATGCATTAGGAGTTGCATTATACTTATAAGAAACCGGAGGAGGTTGTTGCCAAGTAGGTTGTCTATACGCTTGAGGCTCCTCCCATCTTTGATTTCCAAATCCTTGATGCAAACTTCTATTAAAGCTTCCATTTCTTACAACATAGTTTGAACCAAACTCATAGCCAAAGGGATGAGAATTCATAGTGAAAAGGAAAAACCAAAATAAAACTATTAAGAGATAAAGAAATAAGAACCTAACTAGTGACTCAAACAAGCTAACAAACAAAGAGCAAACTATTCACAATATCAACATATGTACAATAACCAATAACAAGCACACATCGTAATTCCCTGGCAATGGTGCCAAAAACTTAATGTAAGGATTTATGTTGATCTAGAATTCCTCAATAAATTGAATCACTTCATTGCAAGTATAGTCTAGACCAACAATGGATCCTCCATCAAAGTTTAATTTGGTTGTCACAAGTCCAACCCAATAA
The DNA here is from genome assembly GCF_003086295.3 of Arachis hypogaea. Classification (NCBI taxonomy): domain Eukaryota; kingdom Viridiplantae; phylum Streptophyta; class Magnoliopsida; order Fabales; family Fabaceae; genus Arachis; species Arachis hypogaea. The sequence goes on from NC_092055.1 coordinate 30,667,837, forward strand.
AAATAATCAAGAATATTAGTCCCGGGTCATTCTCCCTAGGAATTACAATCGAGCACTCAATTATTGGTTATGAGTTTCAAGGGATTGGGTTGATAAGAAGGTGAGAAATTAAATGGCAAGAACATAAAGAAAACAACTAAGGAAAGCAATTTCTAAAAAGAGGCATTCATGGCAAGGATTGAGAATCAAGACTTTCTATCCTAGTCATTAATTATCATACAATAGCTAACAAGAGTTAATCCTATTGAGTCATCTCTAACATCGGAAGAAAGTACAATGTTATCTTCATATTGAGAGAAATTCAAATAGGACTAGTTAATCCCAATCCATATGTAATGTTAATGGACGCAAGACTAATTAATCACTTTAGATCACCAATCTAAATTGGGTATTAATGACTCAAGATTGTTCAATTTCTCTTTCCAAGCCAAGAATGCTCAAAAACTACTTTAAACCTAAGGCAAGCATTTTGTCAAACACTTGGAAGGCATAAAAGGAAAACATAGTAAATTGCAAGAAATAGTAAATCCTACAACTACCCAATGCAAGAAAATGACAATAACAACTCAATTAAACACTAAAAGAAACATAAAACATCAAAATTGCATTAAAGAGAATCCAAATCCAACAATAGTGCATGAACATAAAAATGACATAAAAGGAAAATTAACAATGTAAACTAAGAGAACAAGATGTTGGAACAAGAAATTGAAAGGAAAACTAGATGAAAACAAGAATCAAAACCTAAATCTAGAAGGAAATTAAACTAAAAACCCTAATTTCTAGAGAGAAGAGGGAGCTTCTCTCTCTAGAACTAACCTAAAGCATGTTTCCTACACTACCTAATTGCTCCCCCTTCGTTCTCTCTTGAATTCTGCATCAAATAGCTTCAGAAATGAGTTGGGTTTGGGCCTGGATGGCTCAGAAATCGCCCCCATCATATTCACTTTAATGAGGTCACGTGACCAATGTCACGCGTGCGCGTCGCGTTGCAAATTTTCTCCTCACACGTACGCGTGGGTGATGCGTGCGCATGGCCTTGAATTCTCCAAATGCTTATTTATTCATGAATTCTCCACTTTGCATGATTTTCTCCTCACTTCTTCCATCCAATCCTTGTCTTATAAGCTTGAAATCACTCAACAAATATATCAAGGCATCAAATGGAATTAAAGTGAATTGAATTTAGCAATTTAGAGGTCTAAAAAGCATGTTTTCACTCTTAAGCACAAATTAGGGAGAATTACAAAAGCATGCTATTTCATTGAATAAATATGAGATAAGTTGATAAAATCCCCTAAATTCAACACAAGATAAACCACAAAATTCGAGTTTATCATGTAGGCTTATCAGATGTGGTAGCTGGTGCGCGGAATTAAACTTTGCACAACTGAACCAGCAAGTGCACTAGGTCGTCCAAGTAATACGTGAGTGAGTCAGGGTTGATCCCACGAGGATTGTGATTTGAAGCAACCTATGGTTATCTTGTAGATCTTACTCAGGTGGATAAAAAAGTTGGTTGGTTGTTTAAAATGCATAAAAGTAAAATAAAGATAACGTTACTCAGTTGATGGTGAATGCAATGATAAGAGGATGGTTAAGGCTTCGGAGATGCTTTATTCTTTTTGATCAATTTGGTTTTACTGTCTCCTCCAACTGTGAATGACTTCTTCTATGGCAGGCTGTATGTGATCAACGCCTTTCTTGAGAGGTCGCCGATTCTCTTATAGTGCTGAACCCCAGGGTTAGTGCGGATCCAGTTTGATTGAGGGTGAAGCTCCTGCAGTTCATTCCCCTTGATGATCTTACTCAAAACACCATAGACAAGGTCGAATCTTCTGGATCAGAGAATGCTGCACCTTTGGTTCTAGCCTCTACCACAAAGACTCTAATCTCCCCATACCTCGGCTGAACTAGTGTCTTGAGAAGTCCCCAACAAAGTCGTGGATTAGCCGTCTAAGAGATGTATAATCAAGCTAGTGGTTCATCATTGTCCGATGAAACACTCACTCTGAACCCATGTAGAATGAGATAACCTTGTGCCAGTTCAATGCATTCATAATGATGAAGAATGAAGATACATCTTAGAATAGAGAATCAAACATGAATTGAAGATAGAACAATAATACTTTTATTAATCCATAAAACTCAGCAGAGTTCCTAGCATTAACCTAGGAGATTTAGAGACGCATACTGATAGAAAATATAATGAAAGGTGTAAAGTGTTTGGAAAAAGTGATCAGCTCCCCTAAAAATATAAAATTTCTCAAATAAATACTAGACTAATGACTAAGGATTACATAAGAAGGGTAAAACAGTCTTTTAGTGCAAAAATCTACTTCCGGGACCCACTTGGTGAGTGTTTGGGCTGAGAAAAAGAGTGAGCCACGTGCTAGGAGGGCTCTAGGCCGTTGAACACTGACTAGGGGCACCTTCTTGGGCATTGGACGCTAGTCTCTCCTCCCTTGGGCTTTGGACGCCAGAATAGGGCAGATGGCTGGCGGTGAACGCCAGTTTTGGGCCTTCAATTCTGAAGCAAAGTATGAACTATTATACATTGTTGGAAAGCCGTAGATGTTAGCTTTTCATATCTGTTGAGAATGCTCCATTGGACTTTTGTACCTCCAGAAAAGCTCTTTCAAGTGCAAGGAGGTCAGATCCTAACAGCATCTACAGTGCTTTCTTTGCCTCTGAATAAGACTTTTGCTCCAACTCCTCAATTTCAGCCAGAAAATACCGAAAATTTCATAAAAACATACAAACTCAAAGTAGAATCCAAAAATATGAATTTTACACTAAAACCTATGAAAACTTAACTAAAACAAAACATACTAAAAACTATATGAAAAAGACACCAAAAAGCGTATAAAATATCCGCTCATCAGCAGCCATCAAATCTTCAGTATTAGGCACAATTAGTGAAGTGATAGGAGCTGCGGTGACCTAAAGCAAGAAGTGAAATGAGGACGAAGGTAATTAATGAGATTAAAATCAGCATGAGACATCATCATCATTTAAGATCTTCAAGATAATGTTATTTTTAATACGGAGGATGTGAGAATATATGAAAAATAACTGAGAAGCAAGTTGACCACTGAGGCTAAGGGCATCGACATCATTATCTTCCGAAGAGGAGTTACTCACTGGTTTATCACTAGACGAGTTGCTCTCATTTTCCTCTTCATTATTCTGAGAGACTACCGGTCTGTCAAGGTTGTCATCGGATGTATTTGATGTGTCATCCTTATCATCACTATTTGAAGATGTTGACACTGCAATTGGTTCAAGTCTTCTTTTTACCTGGCGGCTTGAGTAATTAAAACTGAGTTTCTTTTTTCCTACAAGCCTACCAGAAGTCTTTCTCAAAGGAAGATTGGCAGCAAGTGAGGTAGTTTTTTTCTCTATAAAAAATATATAATAATAATAATAAAATAATTAAAACAGGTGCCATTATGATATTCTTAGAAGGCATTATGCATGAAGGAAATAATATTAATAATAACAACACAGAGAAGAGCATAATTTTTTGAATTCAAATGAGCAAATAATTTAGTTGTAATTACCTTTTTTGACGATTGATTCTCTCCTCACTTGTTGCATTACAAGAGCAGTGGTCATCCTTTGACAACAGGTACTAAAAGTGACCTTAATGGAAGAGTAATAGGTCTTCCACCAAGAGAAGTATGACTATATGGTCAACAGACAAGGTTTAAAAGCGAATAGGTGGAATTTATTTTTCTACGAAGCATTGTCCTTCTGAAAGTTTAACAGATCCTCTAGTGAAGTAGCTTTGATATGCAAAGTGTAACTGCCCAGACCACCAGCTAGCACAATATTGTCCGCTTTGGCACACAAGGCCTCACGGTTTTGTCTTTGACGATAGGGATGATAGCCGAAGCCCCCTACACTCACTCGTCAAAACGCGTCATATTAGGGAGAGGTATCCACACCCTTATAAGGCATGCTTGGTTCCCCTCCCCAATTGATGTGGGACCTTACAATCCACCCCCCTAAGGGAGCCCAGCGCCCTCGCTGGCACATCGATCTGAACTCCAGCTCTAATACCATCTGTAACAGCCCAGACCACCCGCTAGCACGATATTGTCCGCTTTGGCATACAAGGCCTCACGGTTTTTCCTTTGACAATAGGGATGATAGCCGAAGCCCCCCACACTCATTCGTCAAAACACGTCATACTAGGAAGAGGTATTCACACCCTTATAAGGCATGCCTCGTTTTCCTCCCCAACTGATGTAGGACTTACACAAAGATTGAGACTCTTGAAGATGGTAAGGAGATAGAATGGCTTGAGCTAACCCAAACTGTCTAGAAACGTCATTTGGCATGTAGACTACTATTCTTAGGTCATCTTCACCTGGAAATCCAGCAAAACATAGTTGGAGAGTCAAGAATTGTGACCAAATAGTGATACTTTCCTTTTGTGAAATCTTAGCTGGGGTAAGAGATCGCGTCAACCATTTCGGACCAGTTTGACAATTAGCAAAAGGAGTTAAATTAATGTTGTAGTCTTTCTCTGACAAGTAATAGAAAGCACGGAAGAAGTGTTTCATTTTATCATGTGAGACCATCAATTTGTCAGAAAAAAACTAAGTTGAGCAGATGGTGTCCTGCAATCACAGAATCTGTAGGACCTTTTTGGGTTAAACATGTAATACCCTAATATTCAAATCCTTATGCTCGAGTCATAAGTCAATGATATTACGGTGGTACGACTCTCAGGTGGATTTTTAATAAATAAATATAGGTAATTTCGAAAGGAGTATTAATCGAGAAGCCTGAAAAGAGTAGAAATAAAATCGCGAAGACGTATCTCTCACGTTTCGACAACAAAAGATAAACCGTGAAGCCGAAAACAATATACGGACAAGGCATATAGGAGATTAAGAGATAGATAACAGATAGATATATATAACATAAGTAAGTAGCTACTAGTCGCGACCCGCGAAGTTTAGGTCGGCTAGAGTACATTATGAAATTAGTTGACAACAGTATATCCTAATCTCTCCCGAAGGAAACATGAGAGCCTCTATAGGCAAATTCAAAGAGTTCAATACATAATATAAACTTTCCAAAACAAAGGTGGAGAGATTCTAATCAAAACACAAAGTAGAGGAAATAAAGATCTTCGCCGTCTCTCAGACGACCCACAACTCACTTCTGAGCACCTGGACCTGTATCTGAAAAACAAGAGATATATACGGAATGAGAACCCCGGGCCCATGGGTTCCCAGTACGGTAAAAGTGCCAAATAAATTCAATGTACTGCAACAAAAACTCACTAAGCATCCTAAACTTCTTCACCAATTATTCATCCTAGGTTCTCACTAATCCATGAATAGGCAACTGTCATAAGGGAGTGCTAAATTCAATTCATGTTTCACATGTTTTCCAACTCGCTGACTCTTCCACGAATCAGACTCAGAATCATAAGCAAAACCATCACCAGTTGTTCTGCCTCAGCAGTTCTATATCAATACATCATCATGCAATCGCATTATCAATTCATCCCATCAAGAACAACCCTCACACCCACCGACACCAGCATGAGGGGCCTCTCAGTTGTACAAACACAAGCAATACAGGCAAGTAATACACAAACATGATACAAGTAGAACAAGTAGCATATAGTCAGGTAACATGGCATATATGATGTAGAAATCCAAGACAAATGGCAAACCCAAACAATTCAAACATATGCAAATGATGAATGTCTGCCCTATGGCTGATGATATCATCTGTCGGTTATATAGCCAACCCGACATGTCCTGGTAGCTAACCATTGGACAGAAACACCCCTTGCGGAGCAAGTAGGTTTGAGCTACAACCCCCTTGCTACTGCCCGCTCAACCCAGAGCCAGTGAAATAATCACTACTGCGGCTACTACCCAGGCGGGTGTCTAAAAGCTCAACCTGGAGCGAGTGGATTCACCACTACTGTCACTACTACCCAGGCGTCGCAATCTCTGACCTGGAGCAAGTGGGACGAACCACAACCCTTGCTACTACCCAGGTATCTCAAGCATTGGCCCGGAGCAAGTGGGACGAACCACAACCCTTGCTACTGCCCAGGCATCTCAAACATATATTCATTCAATCTCAATTCATATTATCAACATTCATTGTTATCAAATCTCAAACATTAACTTGGAACAAGTGGGACGAACCACAACCCTTGCTACTACCCAAGTATCATAAATAAACATTTATTCATAATCACCCTTCATTATTATCAATCCTCAGACAATGACCCGGAGCAAGCGGGACGAACCACGACCCTTGCTACTACCCAGGTATCACAAATACACATTTATTCAAAACCCCACGATTAAACTCGTTTATCATAATCCTCCTTTTCCGTCTCATACCCGGAGCAAGTGGATAACGCCACTGCCTACTACCCGGGGTCGCACATCACATTTCAATATTTTTTCATTATTATCCATTTAACATATTCATTCATTAATCATATATGCATTTATACTCAGCCATAAACAATAATGGCTTTGCCGTAACCCGGCAATAAGTCAGCCATCCGGCTCATGGTCCAATCAAGAACGGGCCATTTATCAATAAATATAGCCCTCCGGCTCATGGCATACACGGTACTTCCACCGTCATCCTCCATATCTCATATAATCATCTTTGATCATCATTGATCATAACTTTTCCCCTTGCTTCACTCGCAAGTTACCACATCCCCTAGCTCATTGCTAGGCATATCAGAATGATTTAATACATAAGAGGTGAGATCGGAGGCTTAGAAGTATGAGATTTGGCTTTTAAAACTCAAAAATCAACTTTGGCATGAAAACAGGGCCACGTGTACGCGCACTCCACGCGCACGCGTGGATGGCCACAAAACTCATCGACGCGCAAGCGTCATACGCGCGGACGCGCGGGTTGAAAAATAGCCAAACGACGCGCAAGCGTCAGCCACGCGTACGCGTGGGTGCTCTTGCGCCCTAGGCACAAAACTGGCACAACTCTGGCATAACTCTCGGGAAAATAGCTGGGCATTTGGTGCAGCGCATCAACGCGCCCGTGCACACCACGCGCACGCGTGGATAGTGCCTTCTTGAAGAACGACGCGTACGCGCCAAGTGCGCCTACGCGTGGAGGGTCATTCTGCTAAAAATTTTCTAAGTTAAAAGCTGCAGAATTTACAGATTCAACCCCCAATCTTCCAACGGACATAACTTTCTCATTTTAAATCATTTTTCACCCGTTCTTCAAACGGCATGGACATCTCAGATCCAATTTCATTTCTAAACAGATTTGGCACAAAACAGAGATCCGTAGTCCAAGTTATGTCCCGTCAAAGTATGCCCAAAAACCATATTTTCATACAAAACCACTAGGTGCCATTTTCAAAACAAGCCATTTTCAACTCTTTTCAAAATCAACCAAAACATGCCAATTTCAACCCTTTTTGAAATCAATCAAAATGTACCAAAATCCACATCAAGCCATCCTCAACTCACACATTGACACTTTACCAAAAATTCCCAAAACCACATCTAACCATTTTAACACTTCTCAATCAAATGGCTAAAGGACAAACACAATATCATGTCATACATCCTTCCTCATCCCAATTTCCAATAATACCATTTCCAATCAACCATCATTATACGTAATCAATATCATACTCACTATCACGTGATTTCACCTACAAATCAACCTTAATCATTCCCCAAGCATATATCACAACATACATATCTCTAATGCATCATCATACCATCAAGGCATCAATAATCATAATCACATATATGATCACATAATATATCTCAACCGAACCAAACATACCTCGTCTACATAATTTCACCCAAAATTACCAAATTCCACACTTCAACTTCTCAAACCTTATTCTTCAATAACCAACCTAATCATTCATATATTCATTATCTGAAATTCATCCAATCACTTGTGCCATCATACAATGCACACATCGACTTACCTTTCTTACCTCTTTCCGGCCTCCGGCCCAAAATTCACGGCCTCCGGCCCAATTTTCACAATTTAAATGCATAAACCACAAATCAATACTCATTACCCAGTACATCAAATTCTCAATACACCAAGCATACAAGGTCACACAATTCTCAACCCAATCATTAATTCACATTACATATCAACTATGCATATTAGCACCAACCATTTACACAATCCAAACTTAATCCTAGGGGCATCTAGCCTAGGAATTCTCATCACAACACACGGTACTTAAATGAAACTTAAACCGTACCTCTTGTAGCCAAACCAATTGAGCCTCTTCTTTGGAATTCTTCACCAACCTTAGCTCCAAGCCTTACCGAAGCTCCTCAAGCAATACCAATCTCCCAATTGTGCACCAACATCACCAAATACACTAACATAACCAATGTCACATACATACATCAACCTAGGGCTCATAAAAATGACAAATCACAAGAGTTTGAGCACTTCTTACCTCAGCCCATATGAAGTAGGGATAGAACCCACTTAGAATCCATGTTGGAGTATCCCTAAACACCCAAAATCACAAGATTTCAACACTAACTACCCAAAAACGTGTAACAGTGGGGAATTTCGAAAACTGGGCAGAGATGAATGAAATACTCACCACCAAACTTAGATAGAATTGTAGAGGATGAGAAGAGCAACGCGTGGCCGCAAACGGCTCGTCAATCGGAGCTCCGTAGCTCAAGTTATGGTGGTTTGAAGATCAAAGAGAGTTAGGTTTTCTCTCTTCTCAAATCAGCGCCCCAACCCTTCTTTTTAGGGTAAAATGAGCTGAAATGCTCACAACTAATGTTTATATATGTTGGATCTTGGGCCCACTTAGGCCCGGTTCACTTATTTTTGTCCATTGGCCCAATTTTGGGCCAAAACCTTTAAGATTAGCGCTCTAAATCGCACTTTAAATATTTCTACCTTTCCTAATTATAATTCCTCATTTCTTAATCTTATTTACCCATAAGCAATTTTCTCAGTTGTAGTACCAGACAGATCTCAGCCGGTACTGCCGGTCAAAATTCCACTGCGCACTTTTACGCAGAAAACTATATTTTTCGACTCGGAAAAATTCACTGAATCCAAATATCGTATTTAAATTATCAAATTCCAATTGCCAAATATTCCAACCATATTCGCTCCTATTTAACTTATTATTTACTAAATTTCGGTTAGACCGGGTATTACAAAACACGGTTGTAGCTTAGACTCAAAAGTGGCAGACAGCCACAATTGAAAAAATCAAACGGGACCGTCAACATTAGTGATTCTCTTTTTTCCCCTCACAAGGTCTGTGATCCAATCCAGAGTGAGATATAGTCGAGCCAAAAATAATTTGGCTAAACACAACTTTCTACCTTCAGCTAACATAATGGCCAATGGAAGATTAGTGACTTCGACTTGAATACTCCGGGCACAGAAAACAATGCCGCTCAACCAATAGAGAAGAAAGGCTATGTGCTCATTATCAGAAACATGTTCTTCATCTTGACCTTTGTTATTGAGAATGAAGCTCTGGTAGGTGGTGGAAGAGATATCAATGGCATACTCAACTTTTGTGGTCGACTTGGTAATAGTTAAAATTTTCTCTACCAAGGGAGGTAGGCCAGTTATAGCAGCTACATCCAGAAGAGTAGACGTAATCATACCATATGGGGTGTGAAAAGTATGAGAAGTCTCATCCCAGAAATACAATGCATCTTCCATTAGTCTTGAATTGACAGTGTAAGAGTTTTTACTAATTTGAATTAGATCGTATATTCCAATCTCTTTCCACAGGGTCATCTTCTCAGTTTCAATCCTATCTAACCAAGTACGGTAACCTCCAATGTTGGTCTTTGAGGGATTTTTGAATAGCCTGTTGTCAGAGTCAAAGTATCCAATGGGAATGGAGTCTTGAAAAGCAATGGATTTTCTTTGAAGGTGACCAGGAAAATAATTTTTTTATCTTGTTTGCGACTTTGGGAGAGATAATAGGGCCGATGAAAGTTGAGTCTACACTGTCAATGGTGAAAGGGAGTAGCACCTGAGATTCTCATATTTTTTATTTTGAGGCCTCTAGTTTAGAAGCAAAATCTTTGCCGTTTTTGATAACAAGCTTATCACAAATGACCACTTTAAATGAAGAAGGAGGACTTGTTGACAGATTGTGCCTTGAGGTAGCCATAAGAGTACAGGTTGAAAAAAATTCCAAGTATTGAGTGCTGAGGTTATCAACAATCAACAAACAAGCTATAAAGATAGAAAGTAATGCATAAGAAATGAATAAAAGATGAGCTTATATAGGTTTAATTTGGTTTAGACAGTAAGCAAGGACTTAACATGGAACAAGACTTAATACTGCTTGCATATATATATATATATATATATATATATATATATATATATATATATATAATTTAGCAGCCTATTTATTTAGAATTTTATCATAAATTCACAATAAGACCAAAAAGAAGAGATGCTTCTTTAGAAATTAGAACATTCTAACATTTTTTCAATTAAAAAAGACTAAGATAAAGAGCATTTGAATTCCAGCACATATGAACATGTCCAAGAAAGTAATTTGCAATTTTTGGTTGATAAAATTTAATACAATAGAGCATGCATGTATTTGAGGAACAGAGAACATATTGAGCAAGATCATAGTTTCAAAAAAAAAATAGCAACATAGTATAATTGAAGAATAAGGGTTCAACAGTCAAATATTAATTTGAGTCAAAGAATGTAAAAGAAAAAAAGAGAATGCTCTTCAGAGTAAGATTCTAGTACTCATAGATAACACAATTATTCACACCATTTTTGAGAATTAGGGTTCCTCTAAAAATCAACAATGAAAAAGAGAAAGATAAAAATGGAACTAACAATTAAATCCTACTTGAAATATTAAAAAAATTAGGTATAGTTAAACCCTTGTAAATGGAAGATACAGAGTTGAGAAAGAAGCTTCTGAATGTTCAAACATAATAATATAATTGAGAATTATAATATCTAGGTTGCAAGTTGTTAGTTCATAGTTTAGAGTACAAAAAAAAAAAAAAAAGAAGCAAAGAGCAATAATAACATGGAAGAGAAGAAAAGAAACTTACTGGTTGATGAGCAAATCAAGAGAGACGCAAAGAAAATTATTTAAAGGGAGAAGAACTTCATCGTTAAAATTAAAATGCTAATTTAACTTTTACTCACTGGTTGTGTTACACAGTTTTTTTATTTAAATAAATATATAAAATTATTAATTTCTAAAATGTGCATAGATGAAATTGTTGATAAAAATGCGCACAGTCAATTTACAGAAAGAGCTGCTCACAAAATAGAATTTGCTATCAACTCAGTCCAAGCGTCCACGAATGGAGGCCTACATAGCGGAGCTAGAGTTGGCGTCTGCGAGTTAGAGCCGTCATGTCCAATCACTTGGTGGCTCACGCGAATTGGAGCAACTCATCTGCGGTGCTAGCGAAATGGAGCACCTCTGGGGGCAACTACAAATTGGCCTAACCTAGTGATGGAAGCCACGAAATGAGGTATCTCATTGATGCCACCCATGAATTGGACATGGAAGCAATATAAAAGGGTTTCGGAAGACTAATTTCTTTATCTCTCATACAAAATTGATGTTGATGAGGTAGGAGAGAAAAATGAAAAAAAAGTGTAATATTATTGTTAAAATTTTTTTATTAAAATGAGTGGGAGTGGGATTAATATAAAAAAAAATCTTAGGATGTAGTATTAAACCTAATTTTATTTTTTTGAAAGCTTCACTTTTTTTTGGTTATTTTTTCTCTAAATGCAAATATGATTTTACCCTTAAACCCAGCTTTACCAAAAGCTACAAATTCTAGCTTCTGCGATTACTTTTTGTGGTTGAACTAAAATTTATTTTCTAGGTAAAAATTGTGTCCTTTATTATTCATATGATGAATTTTGTTTTTTCAATAATATTTTTTCTCCAATACTCTCCTATGCATATTATTATTATTCTTTATAAAACTCTTATTATTTTTTATTTATATGAATTTTTATACTGTTATTGTTATTTCTCTTTTGTATGGAATAATTTTTTTGTTTTGTATTATGATTCTATTAATCCTGTTAGAGTACTAAAGAATACTGAAAGTACTAAAAAATATTAAAATTATAAAATAATATAAAATAATTATTTAAATTATATTATTTTTTGTAATCTTTCATCTAAACGTGATTTTGAACAATATATCCAAACAATATTTAGTTTATAATAATTCATTTTAAATAAAATTATCAAACATAAATCACGTTAATATTAACTCACTTTTGATCAAAATTAATTTTATACAAACTTCCGTCAATATTTTATCCAGAGTCAAGTTTACTATAATTTCTTACTAATTTTTTTTATTTTATCAGTTTCACTTTATTAGTTATGGAATATAAAAAAATGCTTAGTATTATTTTGATTATTGTTTACGTTATTATTTTTCGTCTTTCTTGTTATTATTATTATTATTTTATATTAATATTTTTTATATGTGTTACTTTTCTATTGTTTTTTAAATAATTTTTTTTGTTTAATATATTATTCACTCTTTAAATTTATTAGATAAATATTTTTTATTATTTTAATATTGATGATATCTTATTTATATCATATTTTTTTTTACTTTAAAATTACTATAAAAAACTTTTAACATGTTAAATTATAAAAGCACACAATAATGAGGTATATATATTATCAGAAAAAACATAGTTCACAAAATAATGATAATAATATTAGCTTGCTTCAAAATGAGTATATATAAACTAAAATGCATGTTAGTTATTTACAAAAGATAATTTTGCTTAAATGTCATGGATATTCATATTTGTCTTTATTTTTTTTAAGTGGTAGGCCAAAATATAGATTTGGATCTGAAGAGGCCTTCATTTTCCTATAAATAGTGAAAAACAAAAGAAATGAGAATGCTTATTTTTTTTTTGTTTTTAAATATCAAATTATAAGGATAATTAATCAACAAAATAGGAGAATATATATAAAAATTGTGTACCTGAAAAAATCATTCGTAATTAATCATACATCTCCTTATCAATAACTTTTTGAGTCTTGAAAAATTGTCACATTTATTGACCATAAAAATAACTATATAAACGATTCAATATTATTCAATTAAATTGATTCTTTATTACAGGGACGAATTCAATTAATTCAATTAAAATCTGTAAAATTGAGATATCTTGTTTTGCACTGAATTTTCTGAAAAGATAACTAAAAGTGATATTAATCTTTGTTATGTATGACAAAATATAAATTAAATGATATTACATCTGATTTATTAGAAATTTATATTTAATAACAGTTACCTGCAATGATATTGTTTGTGATCAAAATGAGTTAATTGTGCTTTTCTGAGTATATGGCTGAGTTTTTTATCTTAAAATTTTTAAGTTAGGTGTCTTTTACTTGTTTTTCTCTTTTCTCATTAAATTCAAAAATAAAAAAAAATATTTTCTAACTTAAATTTAGTTAATTTTCAAAAATTATTAATAAAAATTCAGATTTTGATTTTAAATTTTTTATCTTATCTCATCTTAGTTTTCAAAATTTCAAAAATCAAATCTTTTCAAAATTAAAAATCTCATCTTTTTGAAAATTTTATCTTTTTTTTCAAATTTCAAAAAATTTTATCTTATTATTTTTTTCAATTTTCAAATTTAATAATTCAAATTTCAATTTTCAAAATCATATCTTTTTCAAAAATTAAATTTCAAAATCTTATCTTTTTCAAAGCTTTTTCAAATCTTTTTGTTTCTTATCTTATCTTTTCTAATTTCAAATTTTTAAATTAAATCTTTTTCAAATCTTTTTAATTTCTTTTCTTATCTTTTCTAATTTCAAATTTTTAAATTCAAATCCTTTTTTTCTCATCTTATTTTAAATTCAAAGCTTTTCTTAATTAATTATTTATCTTCTCTCTCCTCTTTTTCAAAACTTCCTAACTAACTCTTCTCTCTCTCAATTTTCGAAAACTTCTTCTTCTTCTCTCTCTTCTATTTTTGAAAATTTACTAACCAATTTTCAATTTTTTTAAATTATTTAACTTATTTTCGAAAATAATTAATTAATTAATAAATAAAATAAAAACAAAAATATTTTAATTCTTAACTATCTTTTCTATTTATACTTTTTCTCAAATTTACTTCTATTCATTCGAATTCTTCTTCTCTCTCATCTTCAATCTTCACTTTTCTACTTTCTTCTTCTTGCTTCACATCTCACTGGGAGTCTTCTATACTCAAATCAGACATAGAAGCTTCTTTGCTTTCTTTTCTTCTCTTCTTATTTATGACTAGGAACAGGAATAAAGAACCCCTCTTTAATCTTGATCCTGAACCTGAAAGGACAACAAGCTAGAGCACAACACTACGGAAGAAGCCTTTCAGAAAATCTTGACAAGAAATAGGAGACATGGCCGAACCTGAAGGTGATGCCAGAAAGGTCCTTGGTGACTTCACCATGCCTACCTCTGACTTTTATGGCAGAAGTATCTTTGTACTTGCTATTGGAGCTAACAATTTTGAGCTTAAGCCTCAGTTAGCATCTCTTCTACAGCAGAACTACAAGTTCCATGGACTTCCAATGGAAGATCCACATCAGTTCTTAGCTGAATTCTTACAGATCTATAATACTGTAAAGACCAATAGAGTAAATCCTGAAGCCTACGAGCTTATGCTCTTTCCCTTTGCTTTAAAAGACAGAGCTAAGTTATGGTTGGATTCTCAACCTAGAGAGAGTCTTGACTCTTGGAAAAAGCTGGTTAATGCTTTTCTGCCTAAATTCTTTCCCCCTTAGAGAATGAGCAAAATTAGAGTGGAAGTTCAAACTTTCAGACAAAGAGATGGTGAATCTGTCTTTGAAGCTTAGGAAAGATACAAGCAGCTGATAAGGAGATGTCCTCCTGACATGCTTTCAGAATGGTCTATCATAGGCGTGTTCTATGACGGTCTCTCTGAATTGTCCAAAATTTCTTTGGACAGCTCTACAGGTGGATCACTCAACTTGAAGAAAACACCTGCAGAAGCTAGAGAACTCATTGAGATGGTTGCTAACAACCAGGTCATGTACACTTCTGAAAGAAATCCTGTAAACCATGGGACCTCTTAGAAAAAAGGAGTTCTTGAAGTTGATACTTTGAATGCCATATTAGCTCAGAACAAGATCTTGATCCAACAGGTCAATATGATCTCCCAGCATTTGACTGGAAAGCAAGCTACAAATGGCAGTACTCAGGAAGCTTCTTCTGAAACAAAAGCTTATGATCCTGATCAACCCACGATGGAGGAGGTGAATTACATGGGAGAACCCTATGGAAACACCTACAACCCTTCATAGAGAAATCATCCTAACCTCTCATGGAAGGATCAATAGAAACCTCAGCAAGGTTTCAATAACAATCAAGGTCGAAGGAACGAGAATAGGTTCAACAACAGACCATCATTCCCATCTTCTCAAGGGAATATGGAAACCTCTAATAAGAACCTTTCTTACTTAGTCACCTTGGTTTCCAACCTCTCTAAAACCACTCACAGTTTCATGAATGAAACAAGGTCCTCCATTAGAAATTTGGAGGTACAAGTTGGTCAACTGAGCAAGAGGATCCCTGAGACTCCTCCTGACACTCTTCCAAGCAACACTGAGGTGAATCCAAGAGAAGAGTGCAAGGCCATAACCATAGAGGTAGAGGCCAAATCTAAGGAGACTGGGAAGGCATTGAACACCAGTGAAGAAGGTTTCACTGGGCGTTCAACGCCCATCCTGGCAGCAGAGCTGGCATTGAACGCCAGCCAGGAAGCACTGGCTGGGCGCTCAACGCCCAAACATCCAGGAATATTGGCGCTGAACGCCAGTGAGGAACACCTCACTGGGCGTTCAACACCCAAACATGCAGGCATTCTAGCGCTGAACGCCAGTGAGGAACCCCTCACTGGGCGTTTAACGCCCACACACCCAGGGAAGCTGGCGTTGATTGCCAGCAAGAACATCCCTGCTGGGCATTCAACGCCCAAAATGACAGAGGGACTGGCGTTTAACACCAGTAAGGGTGCACAGCAAGGGCGTTCAACGCCCAAGGAGCTAACAGAGTTGGCATTGAACACCAGTCAAAGCACACCTTCTGAATGCTCAAAACCCACTCAAGAACCCTCTATCCCAGAACCAAGGAAGCCAAAGCTCACATAAAGACCATAGAGGTTCCTTTGAATGCACTTCTGTAGTGCATAAGTTCTGATGGCTACTCATCCTCTGATGAGAATGAAGACACCAGGGAAGAGCAAGTTGCTCGGTACTTAGGAGCTCTTATGAAGCTGAATGCCAAGTTATTTGGTACAAAGCCTTTGGAGGAAAAACCTCCATTACTTTCCAAAGAACTCCATGCTTTGGCCCAACAGAGGCTACCTCAGAAGCTTCCAGATCCTGGACACTTCCTTATCCTTTGCACCATAGGTACCATGACCTTTGAAAAGGCTCTGTGTGACCTAGGGTCAAGTATTAACCTCATATCACTCTCTGTAATGGAGAAGCTGGGAATTCTTGAGGTACAAACTACAAACATCTCATTAGAGATGGCAGATAAGACCATGAAGAAGCCATATAGCTTAGTAGAAGATGTCTTGGTAAAAGTTAAAAAGCATTACATCCCTGCAAACTTTATAGTCATGGATATTGGAGAGGATGAGGATGACTTTGTCATCCTTGGAAGACCTTTCCTAGCCACTGCTAATGCTATCATTGATGTGGCTAAGGGAGAACTGACTCTACAACTAGGGGAGGATAACATCTTGTTCAAAATGCCTCATCTCAATTCTCCCTCTGACAAAAGAGAGATAACTGTGCAACACTTAGTGTTGCAACCTTCTCTTTCTGTGTAGAGCTTTGCAGAGCCCCTAAATATCAATTCTAAGTTTGGTGTTGGGCAGCCATCAACAAGCTCTAAGCACAAAGGTACTAAGAAGAAAGTACCTAAAGGATGGAGGGACAAGAAAGTCCCAACTGAAGGCCTCTCACCTGACATGAGAGTTGTCTTCACCAAGAAGCCAGTCTTACCACATACAGTGAGTCGTATCCTGTCTTTAGAGCATGTGGAGCTCATTTATGAGAAGACAGGAAGAAAGTTCACTGTAAAAAGCAAAAAATCTGAGCCCATACTCACCTCCGTAAGGAGCTAACTGTCAAGCTAATGACGTTAAAGAAGCGCTTGTTGGGAGGTAACCCAACCTTAATTAATTATTTATTTCTATTTTCTTTCATTTTGTTTTTTTTATTTATTATTTAGGTTTATAATCATATACAGCAGTCAGAACAGAGACAGAATTGTTAAGCAGTAAAAACAGAACACTCTGGATGGAGTGTTGTTGAAGTTGAACGCTAGCCAGGGTATCCCTGCTGGCCGTTCAACGCCCCTCATGGGCAGCTGATAAAATACTATTTTATGGTTTATCTTGAGCTCAATTGAGTGGTTTTTATCTACTCTTTACCCACTTATTCATACTATTTGCATGGTTTTACATTTGCCTTCCTAATTATGTGCTTTGATTGAAAACATGTTTCTTTGGATTTATATTTGCTAATATTAATCCTCTCTTATTACCATTAGATGCCTTGATATGTGTGTTAAGTATTTTCAGATATTATAAGGCAGGAATGGCTTAGAGGATGGAAAGAAAGCATGCAAAAGTGGAAGGAATACAATAAGTTGGAGAAATTGCTAAGCTGTCCAGCCTGACCTCTTCGCACTCAAACGGCTATAACTTTAGCTACAGAGGTCCAAATGACGCGGTTTTAGTTGCGTTGGAAAGCTAACGTCCGGAGCTTCGATTTGATATATAATCTGATATAATTTCTTTGACGCTAGGCAACGCGAATGCGTGATCCATGCGGTCGCGTCGCAGTGACAAAAAACCAGCGTGGCAAAATTCGAAACCAGCGAATTCTGGACTGTTTTTGACCCAGTTTGCGGCCCAGAAAACACAGATTAGAGGCTATAAAGTGAGGGAATGCATCCATTCATAATTAGGCTTTTCATTCACAATTTTAGGAGTAGATGTAGTTTTTAGAATTAGGATTCTTTTCACTTCATGATTATTTCATCTTTTGCGATTACAGGTTCAATGTTCTTTTTATTTATTTTCTCAATTTAATTTATGAATGTCTATGTCAGATTTAAGTTCTTTTGTGAATGCAATTTGAGGTATTTCAGATTTAAGATTGCTTTGCTTTATTTATATTGATGCTTTTAAATTTATGTAGATATTTTCCCTTTTGGCTTTGGTTAAATAATTGGAAACACTTGAGTTATCAAACTCATTGTTGATTGAAAATTAGATTTCTTCATTTCATTAATTCAAGTTCCAATAACTCTAGCCTTTCCCAAGGAAAGACTAGGACCTGAGGAATCAGAATTAATTCATCCACTTAAATTACCTTCATAGTTAGAGGTTAACAAAGTGGGAGAAAAATCCAATTCTCATCACAATTGATAAGGATAACCAGGATAGGACTCCCAGTTCCTCATACCTTGCCAAGAGATTTTATTATTATTATTTTATTTTACTTTTCATATAACATATTCCCACCTTACTTCCAAAACCCCAATTTACAAACTCATAACCAATAATAAGAACACCTCCCTGCAATTCCTTGAGAAGACGACCCGAGGTTTGAATACTTCGGTTATCAATTTAAAAAGGGGTTTGTTACTTGTGACAACCAAAACGTTTGTATGAAGGGATTTCTATCGGTTTAGATACTATATCTACAACGCGACTGTTTTTATGACATTCTTTACTGGCAAAAATCCTAACGTCAAAATGGCGCCGTTGCCGGGGAATTGCAAACGTGTGCCTTATTATTAGTTAATGTAAATATTTTCTTTTGCTTGTTTATTTGTTTTTATTTTTATTTTTTTCTTTTTTTTCATAAATTAAGAGGTTATTGGTTTTTATTTAGTTATTAAAAAAAAATTTTCAAAAATTTGTTCTTAGTGTTCATCTTGATCTTCAAGTTGTTCTTCACGTTCATCTTGACCTTCAAGCTGTTCTTAGTTGTTTTCTTCGTTTTGATCTAAAAATTTGAAATTTGGTGTCATTTTATTGTTTTTCTCTTTCCACATTAAATTCAAAAATATTTTTCATTAATTTTTTTCGAAAAAAAATAATTTTCAGATTTTTATTTTTAAAATTTTTATCTTATCTTATCTTATTTCAAAAATCAAATTTCAAAAATTCAAAATTCAAATTTCAAATTTTAAAAATTCAAAATTCAAATTTCAAATTTTAAAATTTCAAATTTCAAATTTCAAATTTTAATTTTCAAATTCAAAATTTATATAACCTTTTAATTTCAATTTGTTTTTATTTTTGTTTTTAATTTTTATTTGCTACTATGAACTCTCACCCCTTTGGCTATGAGTCTGGTTACAATTATGTTGCAGGAAGAAGAAATTACAATGAGAACAGGCATCAAGGTTGGAACAATCAAAGATAGGAGGAGCCACAAGGATTTGATCAACCCTCATGGCAACAACCACCCCCAATGGACTATCAACAACCACCACCATGTGCCTATGAACCCTTTCCCCAACATAACTTTGGACCACCATACTCACAAGCCTCTTTCCGCCATTCACCTCCATATGACCCTAACCCTCAACCACCATACCAACCACCTTATGAGCCATATGAACCATATATTGAACCACCTCAATTCCAATCCAATCACTTCCAATCACCACCACTTTCCTATGTATCATGTCCAAGTCCGGCAACCCGAGAAGCAGAGGTTCGCCTAAAGGAAACAATAAATAAATTTCAAACAACCGTTCGACAACTGGAGCAAGTAGTAATTCAATGGGTTTTTAGGCGCTCAAATACACAAGGATCAGCCACAGCCCCATGTGAACAGTCTAACGAAAAGCGTAGCAGGAAGGAGATACTAGAGGCTCCAGTGGACAAGACAGAGCATGAATTCATACTTGAACAAGTAGAAGAAGCTGTCATCGTTCAAGAAGAAGAGTTGGTTGAAGACTTAGGAGATGCAGAACCTCCATGGGAAAGTCCAGTCATAGAACCCCCTTCCAAGACGTTTGAAATTGATGCTGAGAAGGGTGTACAACCTCCAAGGCATATCACAGTTGAAGACTTGGAAGAGGTTGATCAAGCGATGGAGATTCAAGAAGAAGAAACACAACCTCCCATGCCCTTGGAAAGCAATGAAGAGAAGATTGAATTGGAAGAAAGCTACCAAGAGGAAGAGGTTGAAATTGAAGAAGCTTGCAAAGAGGTAGTAATTATCAGAAGAGCACAAGGGAGTGGAGCTTGCAATTTCATTAAAAACACCTCCCCCTAAGTTGCCATCATCCTTCACAACATTCAAGTGGGTAAAATTCATATCCCTTAGCTTTCTAATTCCACTTGAATATGGGCTACTGGAGACGGATGGTCAACTTAGAGCTCTTTGTGGCATTAAGAGTAAGAGGAAGATGGTCAGTGGTAAGAATTATCCTGCAAGGTTCATTATGGTTGGAAGCTTTAAGTTTAAACGCAAAGGTTGGTGTAAAGCTCAACTGAATGGGTTTAGGAAGTTGTTTGGCCGCTTTAGTAAGAATTCAGATTGCTTGCTACCCAGATGGAATCATGATAATTAACACAAAGATGGGTGTAAAAGCAAGATTTGGGATCCTGGAATCTGCTCTGACTCTTGGTACCCCGGGAGCCTAAAAATCTGTTTGAAGCTTCTTAAGGGCTTTACATGCTTAGTTTGGGACCCCGGAGGTTACTGGAGCTACAAACATTGGTGGGAATTCCTGGATGAATACAAGCATAAGCCACCATAACAGGGAGCTCACCAAATGTCCAACTTAAGGACTCTAACTAAAAGTGCTAGGTGGGAGACAACCCACCATGGTATGATCGTTCCTTCTTTATTTTTTATTTAGTTTTATTTGTTTTCAATTTTTATTTTATTATATTGAACCTGGAGTTTTGCATCACATTCATATTAACATTACATTCTGCATTTTTTCATATTTAAAAAAAAAAAGCGAGCACGCGACGCGACCGCATCAGCGACGCGTCCGCATCGCAAGGAGATGGGAGACAATATTAATATGAACAGAGAGTTTCGCAGGAGCAGCGCTGGAGGCGTGCCAATGGCACAAATCACCCCACGCGACAACGTCGCTGACGCGACCGCGTCATATGGGAATAATGGCCTCCCACGCGACTGCGTCACCCACGCGGCCACGTGACCTAAAATCGGCGTAAAAAGGGTGTATGGCAGAAAGTTGAGCTGGAGTTGGGCTGGACCCGTGCTAGTAGCACAAGCCCTGCCACGCGAACACGTCACCCACGCGTCCGTGTCATATTGGAAATAAGGCCACCTGCGCAATCGCGTCGACCACGCGACCGCGTCACCCTGAATTTTGGCAATATTAAGGTTTGAACAGAGAGTTGTGCGACCGCGAGGCTGCACTCGCGCCACTAGCACAAATCGAGTCACACGATCACGTGCCCCACGCGTTCGCGTCACCCAACCTTATCACGCACCACGCGACCGCGTCACCCACGCGACCGTGTCGCCAGCATCGCACAACCTATCCAGATTAGTGCCAATTTTCTTATCTTTTCTTCTCTGAATCCTTATTCTTCTTATCTTTTCTTATTTCTTTCTTCTTCCTTTCTTATTTTCTCTCACTTCCATTCTATTTTATTTAATTTATTTGCATACTTTCATTCATTGCATATTTTTATTTTTCTAAATTTATTATTTTTCGTGTTCAAAAGTTCTTATTCAACTGTTACATCTTTTCTTGAATTACTTTGGTGCTTAATAACTTGTTTTACACTGTGGGATGATATTAATTATCTGCCAATGCCAATCTTTTATAATACTTGCACTTCATTTGCATTTCCATGAACTTACATTGTCTTTCATTACCTACTCTCTCCTCCCATTGTTACAAATTTTTGCACTCTTGATCTGCCATGTACTTCTATTGTTTTCTCACTTGCATGTTGTAGCTACCATGTAATTGAGACCCTTATTATCTGGCATTAACACCCATATTTTATTTATTTTTTATCTTTATTTTTGGGTTACTTTTTCTTTTCCCTCTTCTTTCAGGATGGCCACCACAAAGGGAGAGGAAAAGCTTCTTAATGGGAGAGACAAACAAGTTCCTACGCACATTCCTTGATGAGAGGAGCTTTAGTTGAAGCAACCCGTCCACTTGCACATCTTAGCATGCACCGAGGACGGTGCAATCTTTAAGTGTGGGGAGGTCGATACCGATCTCCATGGGTTAGTATTTTCTTATCAACACCAATATTTTATTTTCCTTGTTAGTTGTTGCATTTGCATGTTTGATTGCATATTTAATTGATTTTGTGCATTTAGTTACTACTTGGTTAAAATAATAAATTTCTTTGTAAGACCCTATTTTTGAAAAATTTCACTAATTTAAATAAAAAAAATTATTAAATTTTTTTTTTGTGTTAAATTTGTTTGAAGTTGTATTTGGAACATGGTTTTTGAGCCAAAGAACACACAACCTGTGAGATTTGAGCTTATTTATATGGTTACATTATTTAACCATAAATATTTTATTCCTGTGTGTTTCCTTCTCTATGATTATAATCTATTTTTTTGTTCCATTCTATATGTCCAATATTTAGTGTATTTACATGCTTGTATATGATTGAGGCCTTGTTTGATTTTAGCTCAGTTATCCCAAAATTAGCCTACCTTTTACATCACCCTTGTTAGCCCCCTTGAGCTTTTAAATCCCTTCTGTTTTATAACCACATTACTAGCCTTAAGCAGAAAAACAAAATAAGAATCCCAAGTTGAATCCTTGGTTAGCTTAAGATAGATATTGTGTAAAATTTAAGTGTGAAGAATTTTATGGGAACATGGGATGATATGAAAAAGTAGCGGATTAAATTGAATAAGTTATTTGAAAATTTGGGAAGCATGCTCATGTGAAATCAAAATAATTAAATTGCCATGTGAATTGAAGAAAAATATATTAAGTAATTAAATAAGGGGATACAAAAAAAAAAGAAGAAGAAGAAAAGAAAAATGAAAAAAATATATTACCCCAAATGCAAAATAAAAAGAATCAATGCACATGGGACAAAATTCAAAAATAAGTTTGATACATGAGCATGTAATACAAAAGTGGGAAAAATTTGGGTAGTTAGGTAAAGTATTTTAAAATTGTATAAAGTATGTGTATGTTAGGTGAGATCTTAGACTAATCAAGGATTCACTTTACTAGCTCACTTAGCCTTATATATACCCTTACCTTTACCTCAACCCCATTACAACCCTGAAAAGACCTCATGATGTTTGCATTGGTATGCTAAATATTTGTTGATTGGTTAGATGAAGAACAAGGTTTAGAAAGCATGATTAGAGAAGAGTAGAGTGATTGACCCTAGACACTTGAGAGATTAGAGCGATATATACTACCAGTGAGGGTTCAATGCTTAATTCTATGTTCCCTGCTTTCATGAGCTATCTTCTTACAAGTTTACTTGTCTTTATTTTATATGATTTGAATTAGTGGAATTTGAATTATTTTTGTCTTGGAGAACTTGTTTACTTTTAACCAAGTAGGTAGAAACATTGCATTCATGTATATAGGTTGCATTTCATATATTCTACCATTCCTCTTCATCTTTATAGCTTCTCTTGAACTTAGCATGAGGACATGCTAATGTTTAAGTGTGGGGAGGTTGATAAACCACTATTTTATGGTTTATCTTGTGCTCAATTGAGTGGTTTTTATCTACTCTTTACCCACTTATTCATACTATTTGCATGGTTTTACATTTGCCTTCCTAATTATGTGCTTTGATTGAAAACATGTTTCTTTGGATTTATATTTGCTAATATTAATCCTCTCTTATTACCATTAGATGTCTTGATATGTGTGTTAAGTGTTTTCAGATATTATAAGGCAGGAATGGCTTAGAGGATGGAAAGGAAGCATGCAAAAGTGGAAGGAATACAATAAGTTGGAGAAATTGCTAAGCTGTCCAACATGACCTCTTCGCACTCAAATGGCTATAACTTTAGCTACAGAGGTTTAAATGACGCGGTTCAAGTTGCGTTGGAAAGCTAACGTCTGGGGCTTCGATTTGATATATAATATAATATAGTTTCCCTGACGCTAGGTGACGCGACCACATGATCCATGCGGCCGCGTCGCAGTGACGAAAAATCAGCATGGCAAAATTCGAAACCAGCGAATTCTGGACTGTTTTTGACCCAGTTTGCGGCCCAGAAAACACAGATTAGAGGCTATAAAGTGGGGGAATGCATCCATTCATAATTAGGCTTTTCATTCACAATTTTAGGAGTAGATGTAGTTTTTAGAATTAGGATTCTTTTTACTTCATGATTATTTCATCTTTTGCGATTACAGGTTCAATGTTCTTTTTATTTATTTTCTCAATTTAATTTATGAATGTCTATGTCAGATTTAAGTTCTTTTGTGAATGCAATTTGAGGTATTTCAAATTTAAGATTGCTTTACTTTATTTATATTGATGCTTTTAAATTTATTTAGATATTTTCCCTTTTGGCTTTGGTTAAATAATTGGAAACACTTGAGTTATCAAACTCATTATTGATTGAAAATTAGATTTCTTCATTTCATTAATTCAAGTTCCAATAACTCTAGCCTTTCCCAAGGAAAGACTAGGACCTGAGGAATCAGAATTAATTCATCCACTTAACTTACCTTCATAGTTAGAGGTTAACAAAGTGGGAGAAAAATCCAATTCTCATCACAATTGATAAGGATAACCAGGATAGGACTCCCAGTTCCTCATACCTTGCCAAGAGATTTTTTTATTATTATTTTATTTTACTTGTCATATAACATATTCCCACCTTACTTCCAAAACCCCAATTTACAAACTCATAACCAATAATAAGAACACCTCCCTGCAATTCCTTGAGAAGATGACCCGAGGTTTGAATACTTCGGTTATCAATTTAAAAAGGGGATTGTTACTTGTGACAACCAAAACATTTGTACGAAGGGATTTCTGTCGGTTTAGAGACTATATCTACAACGCGACTGTTTTTATGACATTCTTTACTGGAAAAAATCCTAACGTCAGCAGCATTGCTGGCGTTGAACGCCAGCCAGGGAGCAGCCCCTGGGCGTTCAAATGCAAGTGCAGAGAAGCAGGGAATCTGAATTCCCTAGCCTCTCAGGACCAGTGGGTCCCACAGTATCTTCACCTACCCCACTTACTTTCTCACTTCCCTACACACACTTCCTTATAAACCCCAACCCAATCACATCCATATCACTTCCCCACACCCATCATAACTCCCACCAAACCCCACCCACTTCAAAATTAAATTTCTCACCCAAAACCCCACCCATGACTGAACCCTAACCTAACCTCCATTCTATAAATACCCCTCTTCATCACCCTTCATACACACACCTCTCATACACTCTTACACCCCACTAGGCCGAATTGCCTTCTCCTTCTATCTTCTTCTATTTTCTTCTTCTTCTACTCCATTCTTCTCTTTACTTTATATTTGTTCGAGGACGAGCAAATTTTTAAGTTTGGTGTTGGAAAAGCATAGCTTTTTTTTTCTTTCTATTACCATTCATGGCACCCAGGGTTAGAGAATCCTCTAGAAAGAGAAAAGGAAAGGCAGTAGCCACCACTTCTGAATCTTGGAAGATGGAGAGATTCATCACCAAAGCTCACCAAGACCACTTCTGTGAAGTCATGACAGAGAAGAAAGTGATCTCTGAGGTCCCTTTCAAGCTCAAGAAGAATGAGTATCCAGAAATCTGAAGAGAGATCCGGAGAAGAGGTTGGAAAGTCCTAACCAATCCCATTCAGGATGTTGGAATTCTAATGGTGCAAGAGTTCTATGCTAATACATGGGTTACAAAAAACCATGACACTAGTGTGAACCCATATCCAAGGAATTGGAGCACCATAGTCTGAGGGAGAATCTTAGATTTCAGCCCGAAAAGTGTGAGGTTGGCTTCAACTTGCCTCTGGCAAAAGGAGACCCACATCTTTACACTAGGAGAGTCAATTTTGATCAGAGATTGGATCAAGTGCTCTCAGATATCTGTGTGGAAGGAGCACAGTGAAAAAGGGATTCCCAAGACAAGCTCATTCAACTAAGAAGGGTTGACCTTAAGCCCATAGCTAGAGGATGATTGTAATTCATCCAAAGATCCATCATTTCCACTAGTAATCGGTCAGAAGTAATTGTTGACAGAGCCATCATGATTCATTGCATCATGATTGGAAGTGAGGTGGAAGTACATGAGGTAATTCCTCAAGAATTGTACAAGGTAGCTGAGAAGCCTTACACCAATGCAAGGTTGGCATTCCCACACTTCATCTGTTATCTATGCAATTCAGCTGGAATTGTCATAAATGGAGATATCTCCATTGGGGAGGACAAGCCCATCACTAAGAAGAGGATGAAGCAAACTAGAGAGCATGCACAAGAGCATGTATAACTGCCTCAGTATGAGATCCCTGAGATGCCTCAAGGGATGTATTTTCCTCCTCAAAGCTATTGGGATCAATGGAAAACTTCTCTTGGAGAGCTAAATACTAATATAGAGCAATTGAGGGTGGAGCATCAAGAGCACTCCATCACCCTCAATGAAATAAGAGAAGATCAAAGAGAGCCATTAGAGAAGATCAAAGGGCTATGAAGGAAGAACAACAAAGGCAAAGGAGTGACATTGAAGAGATCTAGCATCACATTGGATCCTCAAGGAGGAGCACTAGCCGCCACCATTAAAGGTGGACTCGTTCTCTTTTACTCCCTTTCCCTTTTATTATTTTTCTATTTTCTATGTTATTTTTTCTGTTCTCTTGTTCTTGTTGCATGATCATTTGCATTGATGTCTTAAAGATGTAAAATGTTCCATATATCTCTCATCTTGCTTAAAAAAATTTAATTGAAAAGAATTGAGAGATACATGAATTTCAAGTTTAAAATAAGAGTAGTTCAATTATTTTAATGTGGTGGCATTAATTTAGTTTTCTGAATGTATGAATAAACAATGCATATTTGAAGTTGTAACTTTAGAATGTTGGCTCTTGAAAGAATAAGAAAAAAGAAAAAATATTATTGGTGATCTGAAAAATCTAAATAAATTGATTCTTGAAGCAAGAAAAAGCAGCAAAAAGAAAAAGAAAAAGCTTGCATGCGAAAAAAAATGGCGAAAAAAATAAAAGAAAAAGCAAGCAGAAAAAGCCAATAGCTCTTTAAACCAAAAGGCAAGAGCAAAAAGCCAGTAACCCTTTAAACCAAAAGGCAAGGGTAAAAGGATCCAAGGTTTTGAGCATTAATGATTAGGAGGGCCTAAAGGAATAAAATCCTGGCCTAAGCGGCTCAACCAAGTTGTCCCTAACCATGTGCTTGTGGCGTAAAGGTGTCAACTGAAAAGCTTGAGACTGAGCGGTTAAAGTCGTGATCCAAAGCAAAAAGAGTGTGCTTAAGAACTTTGGACACCTCTATCTGGGGATTCTAGCAAAGCTGAATCACAATCCAAAAGGGTTCACCCAGTTAAAGTGTCTGTGGCATTTATGTATCCGGTGGTAATATTGGAAAACAAAGTGCTTAGGGTCACGGCCAAGACTCTAAAAGCTGTGTTCAAGAATAAAAAAGAACTGAACTAGGAGAGTCAATAATACCATCTGGATTCTAAGTTCCTAAAGAAACCAACATTTCTAAGTTTCAATGGGTAGTGAGATGCCAAAATTATTCATAAGCAAAAAGCTACTAAGTCCCGCTCATCTAATTGTAACTGAGCTTCATTTGAAACTTTGAAATTCATTGTATCTTAATTGAGGAGCTGGAGCAAAAGTCTGATTCAGAGACAGAGAAAGCATTGCAGATGCTGTTCGGATCTGACCTCCTTGCACTCGGAAGAGCTTTTCTGGAGCTAAAGAAGTCCAAATGGAGCGTTCTCAACGGCTATGAAAATCTGACTTCCAGAGCTTTCTAGAAATGTGTAATAGTCCATACTTTGTTTCAGATTAGGAGGCCCAAAACTGGCATCTAACGCCAGCTTCCTGCCCCCTTCCAGGCGTCCAGCGCCCACAGAGCAGAGCCCAACGTCCAAACGTCCGAAGAGGACCCCTGATGCACCACTATTTCATGGGCATTTTATGCTGAATTGAGAGGATTTTATCACCCTTTTTTCACACTTTTTCACCAAAATAGCATGGTTTTATAAATCCTCCCTAATTTGTGCTTAAGTGTGAAAACATGCATTTTAGGCCCTTAATTGGTTAATTTTAATTTACCTTTGATTCCACTAGATGCCTTGATGTGTTTGTTAGTGAATTCATGTTGAAAAGACTAGGAATGGATCAAAGGAGTGAAGAGAAAAGTATGCAAAGTGGAGACTCATGGAAAATCAAAGATTCGGGGTGCATTCATCAACGTGCACGCGTGGAACGACATTTATTTGTTTTTACTCAAATCAATTGGGGGGTTGCCCTATAGATAAATTTCTTGAAAAATTTCATTATTTTGACTAAACTTATTATGTATATAAATACAAAAATAAGAAAATGCAACAAAAAATCCTAAAAAGACCTAAAAATGAAATGCAAAAGTGTTGGGATTAGAAATTTGTCACCCAAAAATGCCGATTGGTCGGACGATCTCCCCACACTTAAAAGTTTACACCGTCCTCGGTGCATTCAAAGATGAGCAAGGGGGTACGACGACTTGCCGAGTTGCCACCTTCAGCTGGTGGGTCAACCAGTTGCTGCATGTTCATTCTTTCGTTTCCATTTTTAGCTTATAATGACTTATCCTGAAAATAGAAGACAGGGTAGTAAGAAAAGTAAATGCAAAAGTAAGGAAGCATACATTGTTGGAATGAGGTACTAATCACTAGAATGAAGTGAGTGACCCAATGTGTGACATTAATGGAGACTAGGTGTGTGAATTCTAAATTAGGCACCTTTTAGAGCACACACACTATCATAAAGAGCTATGTCACAATTAAACAAAAAGGAACATGTACTTCACTCATTCTAATGTGCTTGAGATGCTCTAAACTCGTAGGTTAAAACAACCAAACAAGCAATAAAGAAGCATGAAAGCATTCAAGCCAAAAACATATGGATGCATATAATCAAGAAACACAATGCATTAAGATAAATGCACAACATCTGTCAAGAAATTGCTTAATCAAAGAAAAGAATTCAAATCACATGGTGGCCAAATCATGCAATTCAAAAAGATTTAACATGCGTTAAAGGCAATGTCATTCACTTGGTGTTCACAGAGGTTGAGCATGAAAAATTCAAACTAAGTAATAAATTGTAACCTTAACAATAAAATCCAACAATGACAATTAACAACAATGATGTTAAACTAACATCGCATCAATAATCAGCAGCAATAGATAGTAAACAAGATTAACAATCCAACACTTATAATGAAAAACAAAAAGTTAAATGAAAATTTAACTAACTAAACAACCAATTAACTAACTAATCAAAAGAAATGGTGTTAGATGGTGATTGGTAGTGTTGGATGATGGGTGAAGAAGGAAAGAAAAGAGAAGAAGGGAAGAGAAGGAAGGAAATAGAAAGAAGAGAAGAAAAGAAGATGGATGAAACAAGGCAACCCACACGTAGGCGTGGTGTGACGTGTGCACGTGGTGGAGTGAAATGGGATCGACGCGTACGCGTAGGTCACGCGTACGTGTGATGGGTTATTCAGAGAGTCGACGCGTATGCGTGAGGTGACGTATACGCGTGGGTAGGCTTGTGCCTAAGGCACAAAACGCACACAAAGTAGCCAAAACTCTCTGGAATTTGTATAGAGGTGGGAATTTTGTATCCACGCGTACGCGTAAGTGACGCGTGCGTGTGGATGGTCGAAAAGCTTGGGGGCATGCGTACGCGTGGATGGTGCTCTGTTTTTCGAAATTTTTTTCAAATTCTTGCACGAAACCAAGCATTCCAAACCTCCAAACAGCTACCAAAACACTATAAAACCTTATTTAACATACTAAACTACCAAATAAACTCAACAAACCAATCAAAACATAAAATTAAACTAATTTTACCAATATTTACAAAAGAGAAAAAGGAAAGATGTTACCATGGTGGGGTGTCTCCCACCTAACACTTTTATTTATTGTCCTTAAGTTGGACTTATGGGGAGCTCCTCATCAAGGTGGCTTGTGCTTGAAGCCATCCTTGAACATCCACCAATGCTTAGATTTCCAATAAGCTCCATTCTTCAAATTTAATAACTTTAAGCCTTGATGGAGTTCTTCACAAACCATGAGCTCCCAAAATTGATTCTCCTTGTGCGATCCGGGATCCCACACTTTATTTTAACACCCATCTTTAAATTGATCATCATTAGTCCATCTGGGTGGCATGACCTTGGAATTCTCACTTAAGCGACCAAACATCCTTCTAGACCCAAGCAATTTATTTCTACATAAACCCTTGCAATTAAGCCTTGAACATGTAACCATCATGAACTTTGATTTACAATGCCAACCACTAACCATCTCCCTTTTGCTCTTAAAGCCACAAAGATCTCTAAGTTGCCCATCCGTCTCAAGCAACCCATATTCAAGTGGGATTATGAAGCTTAGGGATAAGAGATTTACCCACTTAAATGAAAGAATGGATGGTGATGGCTTGGGGAGAGGTATTTCTAATGACCTTGCAAGCTCCACTCCCTTGTGTTCTTCCTTGATTACTTCCACCTCTAGGCAAGCTTCTTCAATTTCAACCTCTTCCTCTTGGTAGCTTCCTTTCAACTCAATTTCTTCTTCGTTTCTTACCAAGGGCATGGGAGGTTGTGCTTCTTCTTCTTTAATCTCCATTTCAAGTCCAATGGGAGAGGATTCAATTGTAGATAAGAATTCACCAATGATTGAATCCATCTCTTGATAAACCTCTTCAAAATCTTCAACCATGATATGTTTTGGAGGTTGTACACCCTCTTCAACATCAATTTCAAGCTTCTTGGAAGAGGGCTCCATGATTTTACATTTCCATGGACTTTCAACATCTCCTAAATCTTCAACTACTTCTTCCTCTTCTTCAACAATCATAGCTTCCTCCAATTGTTCTAATACAAAATCCCACTCCTTATTCTCCATTGGAGTTTCTAATCTCTCCTTCATGCTACACTCTTCATTCGATTCTCCACATGTAGCTTTGGGAGTTCCTTGAGTGTTCAAGCATTGGGAGGCTAATCAGTTTACCACCTCACCCAAGGCGGCCGTGAATTCTAGTACCTCCCTTTTCATCTTTTCTTGTCCTTGAAGTAGCAAAGTGAGAGAATCATCCATTGGGGCTTGGGGTGGATAGGAGGGTTCATTATTTTGGAGAAAGGGTTCATGATAGGAAAGTGGTTCTTCTTGGTAGAAATATGGAGATGGTGTATATTGAGGTGGTTCTTGGGAGTATTGATGTTGGAATTGTGGTGGCTCTATGGATTTTCTTACATAATGGTCACACGGATGAGGTAAGGGTGATTAGCTATATGATGGATAAGGGTCATAGGAAGGTATTTGGTAAAAAGGGGCTTGTGAGTATGGTTGAGGACTATGTTGAGGATGAGGTTCGTAAGCATATGGTGGGGCTTGTTGGTAACTACAAGGGGGTCTACCATAGCTATTGGATTGATATGCATTAGGAGTGGAATTATACCTATAAGAGACCGGAAGAGGTTGTTGCCAAGAAGGTTGTCCATAAGCTTGAGGCTCCTCCCACCTTTGTCTCATCCTTGATGCACATTCCCATTGAAGTTCTCATTTCCTACAACATAGTTGGAACCAAACTCATAGCCAAAAGGGTGAGAATTCATAGTAGTAAGAGAGAATAAAAACTAAAACTAGTAATAAATAAAGAGAACAACTCCTACAACTACCAAAAACTAACAAAGAAGCAAAAGACAAACATATTCACAATATTCACATATATACAATAACCAATAACAAGGCACACATTCGCAATCCCCGACAACGGCGCCATTTTGATGAACAGAAATTGTGTGTCGATATAGAATTTCACAAATGAAATCTCGTTACAAGTATAGTTCTAAACCAACAAACAATTCCTCAATCAAAAATTTGTTTGTCACAAGTACAAACCCCAATAAAAATATAAACCGAAGTATTTAAACCTCGGGTCGTCTCTCAAAGGAATTGCAGGGAAGTGTTCTTGTTATTGGTTATGGGACAAGTATTTTGGGGTTTTGAATAAGGAACATGAAAGATAAATGGCAAGAAAGTAAGTGAAACTCAAATGTAAAAAAGGTCTTGGCAAGGGTTAATGGTCAAGGATCTTTATCCTTGTTACTAACCACAACATGATAATTGCAAGGATCAATCTCATTAAGTCATCCTCTAACAAGTGAAGGAAAGTCAAATGAGCTACACCAATCCTAATCCATAAGTCCTAACCACTCACTAATTAACTTAGGGGAAGCTAGAGTCAATGGACACCAATTATCAAGACTTGGACATTAGCAACTCAAGTTCACCTAAGTTACCATCCCAAGCCAAGAACACAAAAATCTACTCTAACATCCTTCCAAGTATTTAATCAAATACTTGGAAGGCATAAAAAGAAAGCAAGATAAAATTGCAAGAAATGTAAATCTACAACTACTCAAAGCAAGGAATTAACAACAACAACTCAAATTAACAATAAAGGAAACCAAACATAAATTGCATTAAAGAGAAATAGAAGAAACAAGAGTGCATCAACAACAAAGTAAACAATTACAAGGATTAGAATACTAAACTGGGAAAGCAAAGGTAGAGGAACAAGAAATTGAAAAGGAAAAGTAAATCAAAGCATGAATTAAACCTAGATCTAAGAAATCCTAATCTATATCTAACCTAATTCTAGAGAGAAGAGAGAGCTTCTCTCTAGAAACTAACTAAAGCATGGTCCAAACTAAACTATGTGCTTCCCCCCTTGACTCCTCTTAAATTCTGCATGTGATAGGCTCAGAAAATGAGTTGGATTTAGGCTTGGGAAGCTCAGAAATTGCCCCCAGCAATTTCACTTTAATGAGGTCACGTGCGAGCTGCGACGCGTACGCATGGGTCACGGGTACGCGTCGATTGGCATTTTTACTTCCCACACGTACGCGTCATGTCACGCGTACGCGTCGCCATGCGACTCCATATTCACGCGTGCGAATCGTTCCATGCGTGCGCGTCGATGAATGCACCCCAAATCTTTTATTTTCCATGAGTCTCCACTTTGCATGTTTTTCTCTTCACTCCTTTGATCCATTCCTAGCCTTTTCAACCTGAATTCACTAACAAACACATCAAGGCATCTAGTGGAATCAAAGGTGAATTAAAATTAACCAATTAAGGGCCTAAAAAGCATGTTTTCACACTTAAGCACAAATTAGGGAGGATTTATAAAACCATGCTATTTTAGTGAATAAGTGTGAGAAAAAGGTGATAAAATCCCCTCAATTCAGCATAAAATGCACCACAAAATATTGGTGCATCAACCCCCTAGCCGGTGTTTCACACCCTAGAGGCCTCATAGCACGTGAATCTCATCAAAGCTCAGCCCAAACACTCACCAAGTGGGCCCCAGAAGTGGATTTTATCACTAAAAAGACTATTTTACCCTTACTAGTCATTAGCTTAGTACTTAATGGATTTGATTTATGTTATTCAAAGAAGGAATAGAGACTTTTACACCATATTTGAGTTTTACATTGTATTTTTCCTTTCAGTATGAGTTTCTAAACCTCCTAGGTTGATGGGAGGAGCCCTGCTGAGTCCTATGAATTAATAAAAGTATTACTGTTCTTCTTCAATCCGTGTTTGATTAATTCTAAGATGTATACTCGTTCTTCAACATGGTGAATAGGATGATCAGTCACAATCAGATCTGTTCATCATACTAGGATTACGTGCTTGACAACCACCCGTGTCTAATTGGGTTCATGTGAATACGTGGCTGGAAAGCACGAACCGCCAACTTGATTATACATCTCTCAGACGGCTAATCCACGACTTTGTTGGGGACTTCTCGAGACACCAGTTCAGCCAATTTCTGGGGAGATTAGGGTCTCTGTGATAGAGGCTAGAATCCAAAGAAGCAGCATTCTCTGATCTGGATGATTCGACCTTGTCTGTGGCGTTTTGAGTAGGATTGCCAAGAGATCACGGGCAATGGCGTTTGATCTAGAGCAGAGGAGATTAATGACCACGAGCAATGGCATTGATCACATACAGCCAGCCATAGAAGAGATCACTCACAAGCAAAGAAGACAGTAAGACCGAGTTAATTCAGAAAGATAAAGCAACTCCAATCCTCAACTATATTCCTATTACTAATTTTAATTTATACAATATTAATTGCCTTTGCATCAATCCAACAACCTTCTGATTTCACCTAACTAAGACTTGCAAGATAACCATAGCTTGCTTCAAACCACAATCCTCGTGGGATGGACCCTGACTCGCTTAAGTATTACTTGGACGACCCAATGCACTTGCTGGTATAGCTGTACGGAGTGTGGGGATTCGTGCACCAAGGGTTAGGTTTCATGGAAGAACACTTCCCTTCCCCCAAATCAGTTTTCAGTGTTTCATTGTGGCAAGGGGAAGGAGAAGCTGAAACTTATGGGTATTAGTGTTTTGGGCCTTGGGCCCGTATTGGGCCCGGTTCGGTCCGTTCAACCCAATCTTGGGCCAAATTCTTTAAAATTAGTGTCAAAATTCTCGTTTTAGTTTTCTCTATCTCATTAAGCTATAAAATTCTATTTTCTAATTTTCTTGATTACTAATTAATTTATTGGTTAATTATTTACTAATTATTCGGGATTTACACATGATATCACTATCCCCATCAAGAACACCATCTCCTTTCTATTTCCTTCTGGATCACCTGAATTTTAGAAAAGGAACAATAATATCAATTACTTAAGGCAACCAAAATGAACTTTCACAAATCACCTGGTCCTTTCTTATCTCGAAATTATTGTCAATATATAAACCCATTGGCCATAATTTCTCTGTACATACAAATCGCCTAGACCATAAAATAACAATACACACAACATTAGTAAATAGGAAATTATATTACACATAATTGATAAACTATACGTAACACAATATCATTTACATATTACTATCGAATATAAAAGAAATGATACGTTAAGAATGCTCTATCCAACAGCTACTATTTTGGACAGATCCGATATAATATATTTTGTGAAAACATAAGATCAATACAAAGGTAGACATAAATAATTAACTTGCTTTCATAAGATCTCCCCCGTCACACCACGTTAGTTTGTATAGTTTCATTAACACTAATAAAATTATAACAAAAAATACAAAAGCAAAAAAATATATATCAGCAACAAATGATTTTTTCTTTTTTAAGAAAGAAAGAAGAAAGATTGAAATAACAATACTAATGTGATACCTATTTATACAAACTAAAACGATTTGAATAACACAATCCAAGACCAACCTATTTTAAGCAAGGAACCATGTACCTAAGTATACAAAAACCACAAACCAATTATTGAACATTATAAACTTCTCCTAAAGGCTTCGTCCTCACTCCACTATTGATTTTTAACAATGGCCAATACCACTAAAAAGTACCACCACTCTTTTAATTAAATGCCTCTGAAATTCAAGCACCCATCATGCAATCAATAACATTAAATATCATAGAGAATGTAACTAATTACACTATCCTTTCTCCAATAATTTTATGTTCCTCTAACTGAAGTCCAAGAAAGCAACTTAAAAAATACTATACAATACATTTTAGAAATTCTAAAAACTTATGAAATTCTGACTTAGAGATGAATAGAAAGACAATAAAATTCAGTTAAAACATGAGAAAATATCTGACAAAGCACAAATCATAGATGAAATAACATGAAAATTTCAAGCGACATAAAAATTTTGACAATTTAATGTGAAGGACAGTTAATGGAATGGTAATTAGGGCATGGAATGTCCAATGTTGGAATAAAACCTTTCAGAAAATAAATAAATAAATAAATAAATAAAACATATAAGACCATAATGAATATATATAACAAGGGACCTCAAATCGCTATCTCATTCCATGATGAAAGTAAAAAATAAAATAAAAAACCCATTTAAATATAGTCTTACCCTGATAACATAAGGTTCAAAGTTTTTCCCTTCCCCTCCCCGATTGTTGTAAATTAATAAATTACAATTAAATGAAATTCAAAATCTAGTGGCAAAAATCAACCTGAACCTCAAGGTAAGAAATAAAAATGAGTTCACTGAACTACCCTCAACTGCGGATTCCATTCTATTCCATTCAGTAAGTTTATGAAAATGAAACTATCAGAGCTCATTTTAGGTGACTTTTATCATTAGCCTTTCCCAAACTAGGCTCACTGTTAGCCCATGCTTTTTGGTCTGCTGGCACTACAAGATAATGACACGTGGTTAAGTTCTGACCCGTTTTGGAGAGTGTGAAATGCTTTTTGAGTGGGTAATGTGAAAATAGGTTTCTGTTGAATTTGTAATGTGACCCAAATGGTGGGTGTAATTTGTAAATACCTATTTCTATGTTGTGAAATATTAAAATAGATATTTATTTTTTTATTGTTGCACACATGTGATATGTTTGGGTCTGGGCTTGAAATATAGAAATTTTGGTAGGTTATATTTGTTGACTAACTTCAGTAGTGGTTTAAAGGCTTTTTAAATTGAGTAAAAAAAATGAAAGCCTGTGGACTAAGAAACTTTGGGATGAATTTATTATTTTATTGAGAAGTCGGTAACCAGGATTACAAAACAAAAGGTGGATCGTCACCTCCTCCAAAGTTCAAGTTCTTGCAAGAAGCGGAAGAGAAACTTAGAAGAAAGTTACAACAAGGTAAAAACAATAAGGGAAATAATAATGTAGATGAGGTTGATGATTGTTCCATGATGACAACCATAGTTGGTAAGAAAACAGAAAGAGAGGTTAAGAACCACTCTCATAATCATCATCATAATAATAATCTACTACAGCACCATTCAAGCTCTTCATAGGTACTTTCCTTAGCTTCTTAAATCTGACACATTTCCACAGGAAGAGACCATGTAAAACTAAAGTTCTGTCAATCAAACTAGAGGGAATTAGAGGGCCACAATGCTGGTCTCGTGCAAGTTGGAGAGGGAGTGTGAGTTTGAACTCTGGATCCAGTTGCTGGGATTGGAGCCTCTGAATCGGGTCTGGGCCAGGTTATTGGCCTGGGTTCGTGAAAAAAAAAGGTGGAAGAAATTGATTGTTACAAAACCCCTAAGTTGGAACTGAAACAAAATTCTGGAGAAGGAGAGTAAAACTGAAGAATCAAAACAAATGAAAGAAGGGTTGAAGCGGTTCCTTTTCTTTGCTGTGACGAAGGGACACTGTCCTGGTATTGATACTAGTTGGGAAGAGGCTAACGAACAAGTAAGTAACTTCACTATTCTAGAGTACCAAGGTTTTAATAGCTATGAACATGCCTCTATGTGCTTCAAGGTAAGAATGTGTTCGTTGTCATGGGAGAAAGCTTTGTGTGGTGAATTTGTTAGTGCAATTGCCAAACAAGCCTCCAGGCATGAGGAGGATCTGTCAAATGAAAGATCACGACGTGATGCAGTTTTCTTGTGTAAGTATTTGAACCTTCAGTTGGTGAATATTTTGAAATATATGTTGTCGCGTTTGTTAAAGTATTTTGTTGATCTATTTTGTTCGAATTGGTGGCTAAAATTTAGTGTTTGGTGTAGTGTAACCCAGGGCTACCTGTTATTCCTAAAGAGGAGCTGAATTTCGACTTTGCTGTTGCAACCAACATGGAGAATTGGTTGGTGAAGATGTGTCATGACGCTCAAATTGCTGGTCCATGATTTTTCAAGCTAGAACATTTTACAAGAGAGAAAGGCCCATCTTACGGGTTCACTATGGTGGTTCTAAGTGATCCATTTGAAGTTGATCTTTTAGCCAGGGGTCGATTCTCTTTGGTTGAGAAAGCTACAAGAGAGGACACAGCGTTTGAGATTTTAGGTCATGTGTTGGATTTAACCGGAAAGGATATTTGGGATTATAGCTATTCGAAGCTAAAGCTTGTAAACGATAGTAACAATGCTCTCTGTGCAAAGGTAAGTCAATTAGAAGAGGCGTACGAGAAGCTGAGGGCTCGGATGCACTCAAACACGAAAAAGTTGAAGGCGATGCAATCTGAAGAGGTGCTTGTTATTTGTTTTAGTTGTGCAACCAAACTTTAGATTCCATTGTTGTTTGTGTGTTGAATGTGTGCTGCGTTTAGGCTGTTCTCTTTTATTGTTATTTTACTTCCTTTTAGGTTGCATGCGTTGCTATGTTGGTGTTGTAATTTAATTAGGGCTATGTTGTTCTTGCTAATTAGGGTGTTAATGCTCATGCTCCATTAGTTAGTTGGCTGAGTAAGTTAGGTGTGGTGCTGTGGACTCTTCTCATGTGGCACCTAGTTGATTTGGCGTGTTGTTATAGTGTGTGCTTATGGATATGTTGCATTTTTTTTAGCTAAACACAATTTTGTAAAAGGTCCTCTAATTGTATTACTTGGAAGAATAGATGTTAATGCTTATCTGATAATTGTATTAATGAAGTAGTTGATTTTAGGGTAGGTGAGTTAATTTATTAGGAAAATGTTTGTCATATAGAAAGATTAATAAACTAAACTAAACTTATGTAACAGAGAGCTTATATCTATGTGGAAGGTTCAGTAAGAATTTCTTATGGAATCCTTTTTTGTCCAGTACAAAGAAGGCTAAAATATTAAGAAAGAATTGTTGTCATTTTGTGAACAGTGCTTTATCGTATGGTAGATGGCACATAGAGTACAAAGCAAGTTTTATAAGTTAATATGATTCTGCTACACATAATGGGATATTTATGGTTTTTGTCTTTAGCTTGTGGTGATAGATTTGTTTAGATCTGCAAGGAAGATGTACAGAAATAAATGCCTTTGTAAATTAAAAATTTGGATAATATATATTTAGCTGTTGGCTTTTGATATAAACATTGCATTAAGAATTATTTGAAATGTAGTGGCACCTAAGATACAAATACCTTACACATGGTGATTAGTTAGATTACTACTTCTTGTTATAATTAATTTACTGTAATTGAAGAATATAACAAGGTAACTTCATCAGAATTTGTAAATTAGTTCCATAATAGAGCATATGATAGGACAACAACACTAATGATTATTATAACAAACAAACAAAGGGGGAACCGATGCATCAAGGGGGTCCTTCGTTGAGAGCTCCCTATTCACGAAGATGGATTAAGTTTTGGCTATAAAAGTCATCATTGGTTGAATAAGAGTCTTTTGAAATAAGGCGGGGTTGTGGTGATGGTGTGGCCTGGTGTTAATACAGCGTTGTCACATAATCGGTTTCAAGAAGATGGCCCTGATGTGCTGCTTCTTGAATGAAAATTCCCTGGCATTGTGCTTGTTCATTTCCCAGGAAGTCCTCCCATGCAATCCTAGCTTAGTTATAGTCCTCGTAAGACTTGTGGAGGTTATCACTGAAACCATTCACCTGAATGAAACACTTTGGCCAATTGTTGTAGATCTCAGGTTTTTTTTTTTTCTGGAAAACAACATTGAATTTCTTTTTGGGCATGACAATTATTTTCAATGCAAAATAAGAATAAGGGATGTTATAGAATAATGGTGTTATAGCGATTGAGTCATGGTTTTTAAATGAAGTAGTTAGGCATCTGTTAGTTGGCATAATGAATTCATTTATTGAATTTTAGATATATGTTCCAACGGTTCCCTTGTGTCCTAATAAATGAGAATTAAGTAAAGTAAAATTTTGGCTCTTCCAACTGTTGTGAAATTTTTTTGTTTCCGGAATGTATACCAGTCCTTGTTTTCAACATATAATAACATTATTCCATCATGTTCCTCTCTTCATATTTTGTTATTGCTAGTTGTTTTATTTATAGTCTAATTATCCTTATTTATTTTTGAATTCTTTGAATAAAATATATTTTTAAATTGAGATTCTAGAAAAAGTTATGTTATAATTTAAATAAGAATCATGAATATAAATACTTATTCTCTTAGATCTTTAATTCTATTTATAATTTATACTTTTACTATTGATTTACATTTGTTAGAGTACTTTTTTAACTGTGACCAAATAAATAACTTAAAAAAAATGTTTTTGAGTGGTGCACGTTGACTAAGTATATTAATGTATTCATTTGGAAGGAAGCTGATATTGCTATACCATGAACTCATATTAAGTTAAATGCATGTGATTTTAAATTTTCTATGAATTACTATGAAATATATGTTATTACACAATTGGACACTTGGCCATTGGTGTAAATCTTAATTTTACATGAAAACTAAAATAATGATAGTATCCACTGATCTAATATAGTACAACATTATACGATGGGTATTATCCAATACTCTCATATGGTGGGAGAGTTCTAGGGCTATCACTATATATTCTACACTTAGTTTGGAGGTTTATGTGCCCAATACTAATTATATTTTTTTCTTCCATCTATATTCAAGTGGTCTACTAGGTACGAAGACATGTTTCCATATCCAAACCATGGACAGTCACTTTCCAACAGCGAAATCTCAGGTGGGTTAATGCTATTTTGAAGTGCATTTTATGTGCATGGTCCTTTATTTCAGTCATGGTAATGTTCTTCTATACTATGTTAACACTTTTGTAGGAAACAAGATGATGCTGCTGCTGCCTTTGTTTTGCATGTACATGCTGGAAATGTGCAAGCTATCGCTGATGATGTTTCTGAATCGACGAACTACAGAGATGCCACCATCTTACAGGGTTCGGTGATTCCAAGCGAAGCTCCAACCCTTCTTCCTCTAGAAATCCTGACCGTTGTTGCATTTGACTCAGAGGAGAATAACCCGCCGCAACCACTCACAGCCCTGGTCCTGAAAGGAAGGAGGCTCTTCCATTCACCCGTTGGGCAATGCACTAGATCAGCGCCAACATAGCGTTCAAGAGCTGCTATTGCTTGCAGCACAACACATGTAACATTTCTTGTTTTAGAACATTTATATGCAGCAGTGGTTTACATTGAAGTAGTTAAATCAAACAAAACCTAATGTGCAAGTCTTGTTGTTTCTAATCAGAAGGTTGGTAAGGCTAGGCCAAAGTTCAAAGCCACTCATGACACGGATTTCAATTGTGAGGATACCCTGTTATTCAACTATTTATTCTCGGATGGACATTCAGATGAATATGTGATGATAATTATTTAGTTCATTTGTTATGTATGACTCTCTTTATCGTTTGCTTCAATTTAGGGAAACCCTTGTCAGAATGCTCCAATATCGACTTACTCGGCGACATATTCAAATGTTGATACCTGGACGACCTATAGATGGTAAGGTTGTTGAAATGGTAGCAATGCGAAACACATGTTCAATCCAACATGTTAGGCATCCATTCTTTTGGTGCCTCCCACCTGCTTTGCCGTATGTAGAGCATCATCGACTTCTATCATTAATCAATGGTTTATGATGTGAGGATCTAATAATGACCTTGGATTCCATTTCATGAAGATGTCGCCAAGGGATTGGCACTAGAGGAACTCATAGAGACATACATTCCATTTTGGGTGAAATCTAGTTGCTTTCTTAACCGCGTGAGTTTCTACATTCCATTATATATGCCAGATCTTCCCATATTGAAGGTGTTGAACTTTACATTTAACATATTGAATCAGATATTTGTTCCAATTGAGGACATTTTGGGGCATTGGTATTGTATGGTGGTTGATTTCAGGGATAAAGATGTCTATCATTAAATATTTATTTTTAAGCTGTAAATTAAATATGACTTGTTCCTTAGATTGTGAATTGCATGTTGGATGTTTCAGCTTGGAACAATCCATGATTTGATGACATCGCCTGTGTATGGTCCTCTTAAAATAAACACACCTAATAATCTTCGGGATTGGCCGATCCCCAGAGGATAAGGAATTCCAAATCGCAACACAAGGTTATACCAATCCAACTTTTATCCTTAAAAGGCTATTTATTCACTATTTAAGCAAAAGATTAATTTACTCACTACTAGTTAACGAATGCATGTTCCCAGTTTTTAGTTTTGGCGCGTAGGTTATATCAAGGTTGAACCCTAAATGTTGCTTTAATTCCTTGAAATAGTGGAGTGGTTAGTACTATGTGACACAAATTATTGATTTTTTTTTCACGAAAAAATTTCATTTAGTTTTGACTTCTTACACAGCTTGACAACTCGACCCTGAAAGGCAGGACTGCTGTGTCCGTTGCCGGTGGACTATTCAATACTATCGGAGGACTGATTAGGCTATAGACACAACGCTGGCAGAGGGGTGGTTCTACTTGAGCACACAGCCATAAATTTCAAGGAAGGGACATCAATGTAGTGTAGGTATTCAAAATAATGTTAAAATTTGTTACATTCCTCATTCAAACTCATGATAGCTTGTACGCTCATGAGTGGAATAAGGTAGTGTGGGATGAAGTATGCTCCAAGAGCCACCTTGTCTGTTGTAGTCAGCTGAAATATGTTTTCAAAGCCACTTTATCTGTTGTAAGCATTTAATACATTTTGTCTTACTAGTTAGAGTTTTAGAACATGTACCCTTCTATTTATTATTTTCAATGTGAGTAACTTTATCTTTAGAAGTGAGTTAGTTGGTGAAGTTGACTCTGGAAGGAAAATGATTTCTTTAATTTATATCTGCATAGGGTTATAGATGGTGATGACTTCAATAAGACAAAATATAGATATGAAAGAACTTGGTCGCTGGTCCACCTACCTTTTCAATAATATAAAATTCATACTCAACTGTGACTTTAATAAACATTTCAAAGGACTTAAAGATATGTTTTAAAAAATACAAACTCTAATTTTTTTTTGTAAAATATAATTTGATGAGAGTGATAGATATATTTTAAATAATTATAAAGTTTTATTTGGACAAAAGTTTTATTTTATAAATTTGTAAAAATTATAATTTTATGAAAGACTTGATGGACATATTTTTAATCTAAAGTACTTTTATTAAAAATTAAAAAAAATGAATGTTTGATCAGTTAATTAAATGTTAAATGGGTTGAATTATTTTTCTAATGTTATTTTTTTTATCTTCATTCAGTCAAGAAACGTCGCATCTAAAAGGT
Source organism: Arachis hypogaea (assembly GCF_003086295.3). NCBI lineage: Eukaryota > Viridiplantae > Streptophyta > Magnoliopsida > Fabales > Fabaceae > Arachis > Arachis hypogaea. The sequence continues at coordinate 30,711,113 of NC_092055.1, forward strand.
GAATCTGTCCAAAGAGGGATAACACTATTATTAATTAATTAGTAGCGACAAATTGAATCTTAAATTGTATTATTCAATGTCATCAAATAAAGTACTGAAACAAAGGCAGGGTGCAAAAATGTGATAGCCAGATTTTTGGAAATTGTGCTCCTCGATTGATGTTACACATCACCTGTATGCAAAGGTCCACTGTGGCCAATAGCATATTATGAGCAAAACCTTGTATTCATCTTTATCCACTTCTCACGGCATCCTTTCCTGCTAATGGAAATGCTTTAGTATTGTCTCATGGCCAGGCAGGTGTGACATGCTTCAGTCTACTCAGGAGGTATTCCTATAAAAGAAGGAACGATTAAGTTAGAATGCAACGATTATCTTCGCTTCCATTTGCCTATGTCTTCGAAGGAGCAAATGGTTCCGTGCAACAGCTCCTCAAACACACCCACAACATGATCCTCCACCGATAGCAGTGGCCATGGTCATTGAGGGATCCCTACTAAGGGAGAACAACTTGAAACTGCTCGAACACTCCCCAGATATAACAGTCCTTGTAACGCTAATGCAGAAGTCTGAGTAGGTTAATCTCTTATGTCATTACATGCGTTATAATGTACTTGCATTAAGATACTGAGTGTTCGAGTTGTATGTGGAATAGAACATCCTCCTCCTCCTCTCAATAATGTGGACTTGATGGCTACTTTGAAAGCCCTTACTACAGTGGTTGAGGTTTTGACATCTAAGGTTGAAACTTGTGAAGGGCGGCAGCAGGAACGTGATCGTGTTGTCAAACTCCTCTGCTCCCTTAGTCGCCAAAGTGAGCAAACAATGTTGGAATACTTAATTAAAAAGGACATGCATAATGCTAAGGTTGTCGGAGCATCTAAGAAGGCAAGAACAGAGAAAAATGTCTCTAGAGACCAAAATACTAATGTGTTTATATGTATTCCTGACGATGACGACACCGCACCAGACCACCCAAACGTCGCCAGGTACTATGCTCCACCTTGGAAGGGCCAAAAGACTACTAGCCAAGTAAAGTCGGCGGCCAAGGTACATGTATGATGGCCAAAAGACTACTTTGTCCATGGAAATTTCTGATTTGCTCATTGGAAAATACTTTTTTCTTTCAACAAAAAATTGTATCCCGAAACCAAAAAAAAAAATATAACCCAAAATAGAAAAGAGTATATTGTAACAATTTTATTCTTTCTGGGCCAGATTGAGGAATTATTTATATTTTGCATTTCCTTTTTAAATGTAGAAACTTCATTCGTGTAATTATTTAACCTAATACTCAAATTAATATTTGTTGTAAATATTTTTTCTTTGGGCTAGATTGACCAATTATTTTTATTTTACCTTTTTCTTTCAATGAAAATACTTTTGTGAATAAAATAGGTTTTAGTTTTCGGTTAGATTCATACTTTTTTTGTTCTACTTTTTCTTTTGAAGGCAAAAAACTTCATCTAAAAAAAGTTGTTTCCTTTATGGAATGATGTAACAAAAAAAATTTGGGCCAAAATAATTGAGTTGATGAAAAAAAAAGGAACTCAAGGATACGAAACGTCGCTTGGGCTAATATTGGTTTTCATCAATCTTTTTCTGGATTTGTTGGGTACAGAAATTATTATCTAAAAAAATATTCCACCCGTAGATACCTAATTTCATGGCCCGCCCTATAATCTTCTCCAGGGAAAGAATGATGTGTCTCAGGGTAAAATGCACGCCCGTCACGTGTCAAATGATTTGATGAGCAAAAATCAATCTCAAGGAAGGGTGACAACTTCCCGTCACAGTCGATGTCTTCCTTGTTGGGTAGAGGAAGTGTTGATGTCACAGAAGGAGTCCCTTTTAATCCTCGACCCCCTGTGATTGGCCGGTTGGCGACGAACGTTGGGAATACAATAGGGTGCGTGCAACTGATCTTGCCCCGAATGGGATCCATGTTAGGACTATTTATGCAGCCGTCATCACCCCTTTCCTAATTATTCATGGTGTACCAATCACTAGAAGCCTTGCGATGAATGTCGGTCTCTCTGAGGGCGCCTTGACTACCTCAGTAAAGCTATTTAGGAGCCTCATGAACATGGGTGGTGGGCAATGTATCGAGCAGACCTCTCTTCAAAACTTGGTGAGGCCGAGTGAGAACAAGCTTACTCAACTGCCATCACTCGTGGGAGGCATACATCTTCAAACTCAGGATTGCATCCTTAGGAGGCACCATTTTGCGACCTTGCATCTGGGTCAAATTCCAAATGATATTTTTTTCCATGCATTTGCAATGAGAATGACACTTTCTAATGATGGACTCGATGGGAGAAATTTATATTGTTGACATTTAAAATTTATAGAGGGATGTGTGCAAAGGCAAATTGGTAATGGAATTGATTAACAGCTACAAGAAAATTTGGATGAAGCCGTCCAAGACCCTGTATTATGTGAGTATGTTTCTTCCTCCCTTGTTAAATATTGACAACTCTACTAATACAATTCAAACTACCTATTTTAATTCAGGACTACTTCCCGATTAAGGAACTTTCAAGCCACTGGTATCTTGCAATGATCGGATTTAGAGAGACCGTCATATATCTTTTGGACTCATGCACTGGTGAGGAAGAGAGCATAAACAGGAAGACTTTCGTCTAAAATTTGGTAAAAATGGCTTTCCTCCTTAATTATCTTGTTGGATCGGCACAATCTAATTGGTATTGTTTATAATCTTCGAACTCCATTTCTGCGCAGGGAGATACAGTGTCTCGCATGATTGGCAATGCTCATACCCGATTCAGCTTTCCAGGATAGCTGGTGGCGTTATGAACTTCAGAGTCTCACCAGTAGAGAGAGTTCCTTCTTGCCAACAACGGTAAAAGAGCAGTAATAAAACTTGTTGAATAATATCCAGCTTTCTTTTGAAACATGTGGTCACGAGTAATGTTTCTGAAAAAAATTATGTTGTATTTTATCTATTTTATTTTTTGAACATGGCTTGTGATTTTTTGGCACTGCAACTTGAGTAATTAAAAAGTTCACCATGACAGTGACACATTAGCTATTTTGGTTCTAAACTGGATGGCTCTGGGTGATATATTTCAACATAATCTTCATTACAAAGTAGGTCAAAAACTATTACGAACACTAATTTTTGTTTATGAAGAGGAACCCGCATCTTGTGCTTCAGTACTCTCCAAAAATCTTTTGTTGTTATGTTGCAGATTGATTAATACATGGTTAGGGTGCACATGGCACTTGCATTACTAATAGCTTCATTCAAGGGGGCAACGCATTGGATACCAAAGCTGAACTAGATCTCGTAGATTGCAGAGTAACAAATGGCATTTTCCAAACTTGCTATATTAGGAGTATGCACTTCCTATGTATCAATTTGACCACCTTTTGGAGTAGTAACATGTGGCCGAGCACTACTACTTGCCAATTAGTAGTATTTGCCTTTTCTTTATGAACTTATTGTGTCTTGATACCAATAATTTTGTGTTCAAACTTATTCTTATTATGTTGTGTGCAAGCAAAGACCTTTATGTTGTGTATTTCTATAAATTTCATTGTTATAATGTATGTCATTTCAAACTTTTAAAAAATTATTGCGTGTGAGGGGTATGAAGGCAATGATGCTTGGTGCAATACAAATGGGTCTAATTGGCTAAACACATTTTATTCAGGTGTCAGCTTATAATAATTAGTAGGCCTTCAAATTAGTTAGAAGGTTATAATAATTAGTTGGCCTTGCAGTTGGTTAGAAAATAGGAAAGACTAGCCTTAACATAACAACACTACCTCAAGTCGGGACCTGTCGCAAAGATCTAAACATGGCAGGAATACTACAAAGCACTTCAAATAATTTATATTTGGATGAAATACAAAGTGAATATGCCATATCAAAGCCATTCATACACCAAATTTAAATTAGCCAAATCCTCATGTCAAGGTCACAATAATGACATAATACCAAACCAAATAGACAAAACTACATTAGCAAGGTACCTTCACACATGGTTAGCATATATAATATAGTAGTTCCCTAACAATAATTCATAATAATTGAACCACAGTTACATTCATTCTACTAATGCCAACTATAATAAGAATCCATCAATTGCACTTGGAAGTCCTCTTCATCCGGAGAAAAGTTTTCCTCTTGCCCCACGGGTTGAGAGTGGTAACGAGCATACTCTTGTATCGGATAATATGTAATTAACTTAATATCGTCAAAGAGACAATCTATAACAAAAGAATTAAAAAAAATCCTAAAAAACAAACATCATCAACTTCCTCCCTAAAGTTAGGAGTGTAGTAGTTATCTTCATCGATGTTATCTTCGTGGCTAGGCCGTTGCCCCTACCGGTGATTTAACTGGCAAAAAAGTTAATCGTACCCAACCCGACGACAAACGTTGCACCATCTCACGCCCCTAACCAAAGTACAGTTAATTGACTCGTTCTTTGGCCTCTTTCTTGTGACGCACAACAAGTGGATCTTGAACACACCCCTCGAGTGTGGACGATTGGACAACAACCGCGGGTGGAGAAGGCCCAACTTCCATATCGTGCTTTAATCGAGTGATCTCGCTGCGTACCTTCTCAATGACCGTTGCAGATTGATCTTTTCTCACTGATGCAAGCACAAACATCTCCCTACATAGGTCGTTTAGCATCCAATTGTGGCAAGTTACCATACCATCCCAACAAAATGGTCCCTTGTCAACATATTGTCTCACCTTCGACCGATCATTCTTAGACCACCTCTCTAAAACAAGACTCATTGGAATTTTCATGAAATCAAGATGTACAAGAAGGGCCACAATGTGATCGCATGGTATTCCAAGGGATTCCATCCTTAAACAAGAGCACTTAAAAATTGAATCCTCGGGATAGTGCAAAATATGCCAGTAGTTCTGTGAATTGCCCAACCGTGAAATGATGTATATGTTCGATGTCGGAGTCAACGTACAAGACCGGACCTTTAATGTACATGCATGGGACAGAATGGGCCGAAACAAGAGAAATATCTCCCTTATTAGTAACTTTGCAGTAGACCTCTCCAAATCATGAAAGGGAATTTGCAACACAAAGTGTCCAACCACACTATGCATATCGGATTGTGTTTCCCGAGACCTCATCTCTGATATATAGCAAAAAAATTGTTCAACAAAGTCCCTCAAATTATGGCGGAGTGGACAAACTTAGCAAGCATCGAATGCAAACCCTTGCATCTTGATGTCGTCCGAAATCCACCAAAAAAATGGCCACGAATGTGAGCCGTTGCCCAAATTTTTCTCCGATTATAAAGGTCACAGACCCACTGATTATCCTGAAGCTGAAGCTCAATGACTAATCTTTCCCACCTAACTTCAAACTTTGAAACCTCATAATAAAAAAGCATACATTTCTTAAACTCAGATGTGAATGTTGGATTTGCCAAATTCGATGTTGCATTCCAAAGGAGATGCCATGCACAAAACGATGATAAGCCATAGGAAATACTTTTTCAATAGCCTTTTTCATTATTCCATGCCCATCTGTGATAACACACTCAGGATCTTTCCCCTTCATAGCTTCCAAAAATCTTTCAAGTAGCCAGGAATATGTCTCCCCACTCTCATTTGCAACAAGGGCAGCAGCAAAAACAATGGTTTGGTTATGGTGATTTACGCCAGAAAATACAACCAATGGACACATGTACTTATTCTTCTGATAAATTGCATCAAATGCTACAACATCTTTCAACACATGGTAATCTAATTTACTATAGTTATCAGACCAAAAAAGGTGCACTAAACGACCCTCTTTATCCACTAAGTAATGCACAAACGTTCCAGGATTCTCCTCTGCAAATGATTCCAACCACCGAAGACAAGACATTATATCGCCCCCTATTGGCTTTCTCTGTTTATCAATCTGGTTGTACATGTATCTCTTCAAAAATGGTACATTTTGGAAACCCCCCGCAGTGTGCATAAATGATGATTATATCTGTGGTGTTTTAATCCCAACTTTTAACATCATGTTCATTTGTTCAATTGCGGTAGCATTCATCTTTCTATTCCTAGGGAGCATAAATGTAAGTGTTTCATCAAGCATCTCATGATTGTGAACATCATCAAAGTATGAAATAATGCATCTACCACTCTCCAAATGTAGATGAACACGCATCTGTGCTAGACAGCCACATCTAGTCTCAGGCTTAGGCTCTCGCTTATGTTCGTGGGCCTCTTTATCAACAGCAAAATCTCTGAACCCTTGCTTAAAGCAAACAAACTGCTGTTGTGTCACCTGTTTCTTGGCATTTCACCTTAGCCTGGTCTTCCTTATCAAAAACCCATTCATTTTTGCATATAAATTGTAGAAAGCAAAGGCTACATGTTGATCAGGAAAATGTAACAATCTCATATGATCAAAAGTTATTTCTTTAAAGTTAATTTGGCCAAAGTCAGCAATCTCGTCAATGCCTCTGTCTTCCCAGTTTTCGTAAAAATCATCACCAACATTATCGTCAAAATATCCCTCCATATTTGCATCCTCACCCGCCTCGGATGAAGATTCATTACCTAGACAAGCATCTAGGTCATCGAAAACTAGTTCTTCTTCGTTGCCGACACACAAATTTTCGTCGGCCATAGCTGCTGCACCATGAAAATAGGAGACTACATCTTCCTCTTCCATTCTAGCATATAACCTACGAAGAAAATATTGCATTTTAAAAAAAGATATACTGTAAATATAAATTCTAGATGATGAATTATGGATCAAAACTGAAGCTGAAGCAGATTATAGTAACAACAATAAAATCTACATGCTTATAGTAACAACAATTCTTTATTTCGTTCCTAAATAATTTTGTGAAAAATGAATTTAACTAAGAACTGTTTGTTGCATGTAAACCCTGCAAAAAATAGGGGAATACCTCGAAGGCTATGAACTCAGATGATGAGAGGAGGGAGCGACTGCGTCGTTGAGAAGAGAAGTCGGCGACGTGACTGACCAGACGACAATGGCGTCACTAATAAGAGGAGGGGGCGTCGCAGTGGAAAGGGGTACGATGGACTCTCTCGAGTGTGCCACGATGAGATATACTCATACAGAAAAGGGGTTGCTTCTCTCAAACATCTTTTTTCTTCCAAATCTTTAGAAAGCAAATGCTTTCTTTTTTTAAAACCCTCACATACCTTTACATACAATATTCATCGGCCCATCTTGAACCATTTGAAAAGCTGACCCATTTTTCAAAAAGAATAGCTACGTCTTCTTTTATAATTTCAACTTTTTAACATAGGTCTGCAACAAATAACAATTTTCAGGTGCTCAAAATTGCATTGTCAAAAGACCTACAATATCACCATTAACTAGTGTCAGAAAGAATGAGCTAACAGTAAGCCTCGTTTGGGAGAGGCTAATGCTAAAAGTCACCCTCATTTTAATGAGCAGTTAAATCGCTACTTTACAACATAACAATGGAAAAAGTCACATGTTTGTCAAGCTTCTAACACATTCACCAACCATCATAAAAAAAAGCTGTCTTTTACTTCATCTAACATAAATTGTTACTTTCACAATCAAGTAGACCTAATTTGAGTGTTACTTATTACTATAACTAAGTACTTTTAACTTTGGGGTTTTAGCCACTAATATTTTTTATTTTCTTTTTTTTTTTCTCTTATTCAAATTTAACATATAGAAAAGATAATTTGATTTTTCAACTTAAATTGAAAACAAGAAAACTAAAGTAGATTCATGTTTAAGAAACCCTAACTGTGAATGAAAAATTACAAGAATGGAATTTCACAAAAACATAAATTGGCACCAATGGTTATCCTAAATCCCAAAAAAGAAATGCATGATGGGTTGCTTTGCTACAAATGAGAAGAGCTCAGGTAGGAAAAAAAAAACAAAAAAAAAGCCATAACCCACTTGAGGAATTTGTAGGAGAATAAAATCAAAATTAAATAAATAAACAATTATTTTAAATAAAAATTAAAAGAAAAAGAACAACACCTATGGTAGTAAAGACATTGGTGGAAGTTGATTCTGGGAGAAAATCCATTGCGAGAATCAATAAGATCTTGTTGTTGTTATTATTGTTGTTACTGTTGCTGCTGCAGAAATCGTCCTGAATTGGCAGCATAGTCTAGTCTTGCACGGTTGGTGTGGCGGCAGCAGTGTCGAGGAGGACAGCAGGGTGGTGGGGAGAGTGATAATGACCTCACCTTTTGCAAAGCCAGGGCCATTGGAAAGGGTTGGCGATCTGTTCGATTTCAGCAAAGTAGTGTTCTACTGCCATACAGCAGAAGAAGCGCTTCTTCTCTCTCTTCTCCTTCTCCTCTTCTTCTTCCTCCACCGCATCACCCATTGATAAAAAAAGCGCATGGTTCTAAATGAAACAAAGATATGAGAGTGAAATTAAGAGAAGCATGGGAAACAAGAAGATAGAAGGAAAAATTGAGAAGCACTGGGTTGTCATCTCCTGCTTCATGGCTCAATCCATGTCTAGCAATACATAAAGATCAAAACGTAAACAAGAAAAAAGAAAGAAAAAAAAGAGAATGAAATAAGAAGTGAAAAATTGAGAGAGAAGATGGAAACGGTGCTTTTTACAAAATAAAAAAAAAAAGAAAAAATAACTAAGAAAAATGAGAGAGAAAAAGAAAGAAGAGTGTGCTACAATTCACTACCTAATGTCCTTTGACCAAAAAGATACTTCAGAGATTTTATTTCTCTTCTTTTTTAAAATATTCAAAAATACTAAAAAGATTTACATCAACATAGATTCCACGAGAATTCTATGTGATAATATATATATATATATATATATATATATATATATATATATATATATATATATATATATATATATATAAGTTTATTTTAGAGTTAGGTACGATTTTGGTTCCTAAGGTATAGGCCAAAAAATTTTTCGTCCCTAACCTTTTTTTGTAACATCCTACCACATAGAGCTTTACGCTTAGGACTTAAATCAGAGGTGGCGAAGCGCTACGACCTCTAAAAATAAAAATACGTATATAATATAATCGAAAAAAATTATAACTATGAGCCTTGAAAGAGAAGTTAATAAAAAACGAAACAGAACTCGCATCACTCACGAAAGATAAGCAAGATCGAAAGGAAGGTTAAAAACATATATATGGATCAAAATTCCAAAATACAAATAACGAGCTCCAAACTCGACCTGCGAAGTTAAGGTCGGCCTATATATATATATAACCCATAATACATCCCAAAAGACCAAGTAAATATTCCTGTTTCTCCGACCTAGTCTTTAAGAGAGACAAAACATAATATATACAAGGTGGGAAATCTATACACATATATAAACAAAAACAAAATACAACACTAAGTCCCGAGAGTCCTTTGATTCCAAAGAGTCTCTAGAATGCCATTGCGGTACCTCGCATTCTGCATTTGATAACAACAATATATGTATGGAATGAGAATCGGAGGTTGATGCGTGAGTATCTTTTCTATATTTTTTAGTAATTTAGATGTGAATTTATGGAGTTTTTATTAGATTTTGGTGTTTTAGACTTGTTTGGATGCTACTTTGATGTGCACTATTATTTTGGTTATTTCAAGTAAAGTTCGGGTGAGTTTGACAGAGTTTGTGCAAAGAAAAAAGGAAGAATTTTGATGCTGTCAAGCTGGCGCTAAACGCCATGACTCGGCGTTTAGTGCCACAAGCCTTGTAAGTGTGCAAGCATTCGTGAAGCTGGCACCAAACGCCATGGCGTTTAGCGTTAGGAGCTTCGTAGCTCATGCCAAGGATGTACGCTAGTGGCGCTAAACGCCGCTACCTGGCATTTAGTGGCAGGAGGCCAGTAACACTAGATTTGCTTTCTGTCCAGCGGCGCTAAACGCCAAGCCAGGCGTTTAGCGCCAGTAGCGCATTTTTCACTCTCCACGGAAGTCCTTATTTGATTTTCTTTAATTAATTTTTAATTTAGAAAAAGATATTATTATGTTTATAATTTTAATTTCAAACCAATTAGAATTAGATATAAAAGGAGAAAAGATTATCCCTGTGGCCTCCTTTCTCTTCTTTTCCCTCATTCGGCACTTTCATACTTTTTGCTTTAGGTTTTTCTTTGAGCCATGAGCAACTAAACCTCCACTATTAAGGTTAGGAGCTCTATTCATTTTGATGGATTAATACTATTATTATTCTACACTTAGTTAATGCACTGATTTAAATTCAAAGATTGCTTTCATTCTTCATCCTAGGAATTAGAGTATATTAGAAGATAACTTTTTTTCTAATTGAATTCTTGTTGAATCTTGAAAAAGTTAAATCACTTGAATAACTTGAAATTAATTCCTCATAACTCTCTAATTACCCGGACTTAACGTGATACGTGATATATAATCATCTTATCTTTGGGTACGTAGGGTTTGTGTAGCTCAAAAACTAGAATTGGACTTAATCCTCTAATTTAAATTAAGTGAACAAGGAATTGGCAGTTAATTAGGTTAGGAGAGATTAAATTACTAAGGAATTAGGGTTTAATCAATTAAAGTTTGTCATGAATTGAATCTTTGCATGATTAAAGTAGTTGGTAAGATTTGTTAATCCAGAAAAGTAAACATCTCCAAAACCTTAACTATTTCTCGTCTTATTTTCACCAAACGTTCATTACTTGCTTTCTTGAATTCTCTGATTATTGTTTTATGCAATTCGAACCCAAATCACTCAATTTAGTTTGTCTGACTAGCCTAATCACTCAACCATTATTGCTCAATCCATTAATCCTCGTGAGATCGACACTCACTCACCTGAGTTATTACTTGGTACGACCCGATGCACTTGCCGATAAGTTTGTGGTATTTGAAATCCGCGACCAAGTTTTTGGTGCCGTTGCTGGGAATTAACTGTGATTGACAACTACCTGTTGTTTGATTACCAAGATTAGACGTTTTCTTATATTAATTTGCTTAATTTTTCCTTTTTAATTTTCGAGTTCTTTACTTGAATTCTTCCTTGTTTTATTCAGTTTATTTTCTTAGTTTTCCTTCATAATTTCGAAATTTTTTTCTCTTTAATTTTCTTTTTCATTTTCGAAAATATTGCTTCCTTTTATTTATTTTATTTTTTTACTTAGTTTACCTCACCGGAAATTCTCTTCACTCTGACATAGAGATTTCCACTTTTTATTGTTTTCTGTTTGTTTATGAGTAGGAACAGAGATAAAGAACCTCTTCTTGATTTTGATCTTGATATTGAAAGAACCGTTAAAAGATGCCAACAATAGACTAGCGTTTATAGAGCTGCTGAAAGTCTCAAGGACAATTCCAAGGAGGAAGCTGAAGAAATCACTATGGAGCCAAATAATAACAACAATGTTGTTATTCCAAATGCTCCTAATGTTCCTGAGAAACCTAGAAGAACTCTTGGTTCTCACACTACTCCAAATCCCACTTTTTATGGGAGTAGCATTGTTGTGCCCTCTGTGAATGCCAACAACTTTGAGTTGAAGCCTCATCTCATTACTTTGGTCCAACAAAACTGTCAGTTTCATGGACTCCCTCAAGAAGACCCAAACTTGTTCATCTCTAATTTTTTGCAAATTTGTGATACAGTGAAGACCAATGGAGTCTATCCTGATGTTTACCAGTTGTTGTTCTTTTCGTTTGCTTACGAGACCAAGCTAAGAAGTGACTTGATACACAACCCAAGGAGAGCCTGGATTCATGGGATAATGTGGTTAGTAGATTATTGACTAAGTTTTTTCCACCTCAAAGGCTGACCAAGCTAAGGATCAATCTTTAGACCTTCAGGCAACAAGAGGGTGAATCTCTCTATGAAGCTTGGGAAAGGTACAAGGTTATGCTCAGAAAGTGTCCTCCCAACAAATTTCTGGATTGGATACAGTTGCAGATCTTTTATGATGGGATCACTGAAGCCGCTAAGACCACTTTGAATAATTTTGCAAAAGGATTCCTTCACATGAAGAAAATCACTGAAGAGGCTCTAAGTGAATTGAGATGGTTTCTAACAACCAATATCTATACTCTTTTGAGAGGACCGCCATGAGGAAAGGAGTCATGGAACTAGATGCTCTATATACCATTATTTCTCATAATAAAGCCATGTCTCAACGGATAAATGCCATTACTCAACATTTGGGTGGATTACAAGTCTCAGCCATTAATACCTAACATGCTTCTTATGACATGAGTGGTGGAATTTCTCAAGGTGAGAGTTATAATTGTGGTCAATTTCCTTCTAAATAGGTTAATTACATGGGCAATTCCTCCCGACCCCAATAATGATCCTTTTTCCAAGACTTATAATCTGAGGTGGAGGAATCACCCAAATTTTGGATGGAGAAATCAACCACAGAGATAACCACACTTCAACAACAACAATTCTGCTCTGGGTAATTTTAATTAGAATATTTTCAACAATAATAACTGGTAGTTTTAATTCTCTCAACCCCACCATGCGCCCTCCTCTTCTCAGAAATCTTCTGACTTGGAATCTCTAGTTGCAGAACTTGCCAAGAATACTAATAGTTTCATGTAGGAAGCCAGAGCTTCAATTAGAAACTTAGAAGTTCAAATGGGTTAATTGAGCAAGCCAGTAGCTGAGAGGCCTCCTAACACCTTTCCCAGTGATACAGTGCCTACCCCAAAGAAAGAGTGCAAGGCCATAAATCTGAGAAGTGGTAAGGTAGTAGGTTCAGAAGCACAAATTAGTGAGGAGCCAATTGAAAAAGAAGCTCTAGAGAAGCCTCAGGACAAGGAGGAGCACGCCTTACAAAGGCACTCAGACAACCCCTTTCTGATTGATATTGAGCTACATAAAGTGAAGTCTCCAGTGCCTGAATACAAGCTTAAAATGCCATATCCTCATAGGCTTCAGAAGGCATCCAAGGACAAGCAATTTTCAAGATTTTTAGAGGTCTTCAGGAAGCTTCAGATCAACATTTTCTTTGCCGAGGCTTTGGAGCAAATACCTTTCTATGCTAAATGTATGAAGGAATTGTTGACCAACAAGAGGAACTGGAAAGAAAGTGAAATCGTGGTGCTCACCAAGAAATATAGTGCTATTATTCAGAAGTATCTCCTTGAGAAGATGCAAGTTCCGTGAAGCTTTTTGATTTCTTGCACCATTGGTGATATTACTATTCAGAGGGCCTTATGTGATCTTGGAGAAAGCATCAATCTCATGCCACTTTCTTTGATGAGAAATCTCCAAATTTATGAAGTAAAACCTACTAGAATTTCTCTTTAACTTTCTGACCGTTCAATGAAATTTTCTCTTGGAGTTTTTGAGAATTTGCTAGTGAAAGTAGGACCATTTATTTTTCCTGCTAATTTTGTGATACTGGACATGGAAGAAGATGTGAATGCTTCCATTATTTTGGAAAGACCTTTTCTAGCTACAAGAAGAGTTCTTATTGATGTGCAAAAGGGTGAGTTGACTTTGAGAGTCAATGATGAAGAGATTGTTCTTAATGTGCTTAAGGCCTTGCAATATCCTAGTGATTCTGAGGGATGTACGAGAATTGATATTCTTGAGCCATTGATTCAAGAGGTCTTTGAAGTGGAAGAGCTTGATGGTGTCTTAGAACCCCCTTTTGAGAATGGTCTGCTTGAGACTGATAATTCACCACCACCAAAAGGGGAGCCAAGCACGCCTACTAAGGAAGAAGGGTCACCCAACATGAGTTGAAGCCCTTGCCTCCCTCTTTGAAGTATACTTTTCTAGGTGAGCAGGATTCCTATCCAGTGATTATTAGCTCCTCTCTGAGTCATGATGAGGAAGAAGCTTTGATAAAGGTGCTTAGAAGCCACAAAACAGCTCTTGGGTGGATCATTAGTGACTTAAAAGAGATTAGTTTGGCTATGTATATGCACAAGATACTACTTGAGGAAGATGCTAAACTGGTAGTGCAACCATAAAGGCGACTTAATCCAACTATGAAAGAGGTGGTCTAGAAAGAAGTTATGAAGCTTGACGATCGTGATTTCTGCCAGTAAAGAATGTCATAAAAACAGTCGCGTTGTAGATATAGTCTCTAAACCGACAAAAATCCCTTTCGTACAAACGTTTTGGGTGTCACAAGTAACAAACCCCTTAAAAATTGTTAACCGATTATTCAAAACTTGGGTCGTCTTCTCAAGAAACTGCGAGGAAGTATGTTCTTATTATTGGTTATAAAGGTTGCAATCGGGGTTTAGAAGGTGAGAAGCAAGTAATTTAAATGACGAGTGAATTAAATGGCAATAAAAATAAATAAATAATAACTGTAAAACAACTTTTGGCAAGATAAGGGAAATTAGAAGTCCAACTTAGTTATCCCTCTCAACAATAATGAAAGTTGTATCTTAATTCCACTTAGTTAACTTATGAAGCAAAGGTAAGTCAAGGGACTAATTAGTTTGACCTTCGAATTCTATTTATTTTCTAGGAAAAAGTTGGGATTATTGAAGTTCAGATCAATTAGCAAGATAACGATTATCAATTATGCTGAGTTCGATAATGTTGAGTCACTGATTTCTTAACCAAGACCAAAAGGAGAAAAAGTAAATTGCTGGAATAATAAAAGTGTCCTTAGATGGGAAGCAATGGCAACTTAAATCAAAGAGAACAATCATAAACTGAAAATACCTTGAATATCATTAATTCAAATAGAAATCTGTAACATGGAATAATTCATAATTTAAATTATAATAATCAATTCAAATATTGGAATCAAATAAATAAAGGTAAAATTGAAATAAAGGAACATTAAAACCTGGATCCAGAGTTACTCCCAAAACAAGAAGTCCTAAATCCTAAGAGAGAGAGAGAGAGAATCTCTCTCTAAACTAAATCTAAATCATGAAAACTAGAAATTGGCGAGCTCCCCTTGAATGGATGCATTCCTCCACTTTATAACCTCTAATCTATGCTTTCTGTACTTGGATCTGGGCCAAAAAGGGCTTCAGAAATCGCTAGGGGGATATTCTGTAAATTCTGATACGTGGCCTCTGTCACGCGGTCGCGTCATCTGGAGCTTTTCCTTTCCACGCGGTCGCGTCAGTCACGCGTCCGCGTCGTGAGTGTTCTACTCAAGGCGCGCGGTCGCGTCAGTCATGCGGCCGCGTCGCTGCTGATTCGTGCTTGGCACGCGATCGCGTTGTCCATGCGATCGCGTGAATACCAGTTTCCTTAAAAGCTCCGTTTTGCTTTCTCCTTCCATTTTAGTATGTTTTCTTTTCCATCCTTTTAGTCATTCTGCCTTAGAAAATCTGAAACTACTCAACACACTAATCACGGCATCGAATGGAAATAAAGGTAATTAAATTAATTAATTTTAAAGCTTAGGAAACATGTTTTTCATTTACATCACATAATAAGGAAGGGAAAGTAAAACCATGCAATTAATGTGAATAAGTAGGTGAAGAGTTGAATAAATCACTCTAATTAAGCACAAAAGAACTCATGAAATATGGGTTTATCAAAGCTCTAGGAAGTCGGGATAATATACCCAATTTCTAACAGTCCATGGTTGAGTCTTGTGCAAGTGGTTCCCAAGAAGGGAGGCGTGATAGTGGTCAAGAATGAGAAAAATAAGCTTATTTCTACAAGAACTGTCACGGGGTGGCATATGTGCATTGATTACAGGAGGCTCAACACAGCAACTAGGATGGACCACTTCCCCTTGTCTTTCATTGATCATATGCTTGAGAGGTTAGCTGAACATGCATTCTATTATTTTCTAGATGGTTATTCTGGTTATAATCATATTGCAATGGACCCTCAAGACCAAGAGAAGACAGCTTTCACATGCCCCTTTAGTGTATTTGCTTATCGGAGGATGCCATTTGGACTGTGTAATACCCCATCAACTTTTCAAAGGTGCATGCTTTCCATATTTTCTGACATGGTTGAAAAATTTATTGAGGTATTTATAGATAATGTTTCTATACTTGGTAATTCTTTTAATTCTTGCTTGAGACATCTTTCCTTAGTCTTAAAGCGGTGTCAAGAAACAAGCCTTGTTTTGAATTGGAAAAATGTCATTTTATGGTAACTGAAGGTATTGTTCATGGGTACCAGATCTTAAGCAAAGGAATAGAGGTTGATAAAGCTAAGGTGGAGGTAATTGAAAAATTACCACCACCCACTAATATAAAGGCAATCTGGAGTTTCTTATGACATGCAGGATTTTATAGAAGGTTTATAAAAGATTTTTCTAAAATTGCTAAACCTCTGAGCAACATCTTGGTTGTAGATATTCCTTTTTACTTTGATGATGATTATTTGCATGCTTTTGAAACTATGAAAGCTAAGCTTGTCTCTGCACCCATCATAGCTCCTCCTAACTGGGATTTACTATTTGAATTTATGTGTGATGCCAGTGACCATGCTATAGGAGCTGTCTTGGGGCAGAGACAAGACAAGCTTGTGTACATCATCTATTATGCTATCTGTGTGCTAAACAACGTGCAAAGGAATTACACTAACACAACTACAGAAAAATAACTATTAGCTGTAGTTTGCGTCTACCACCCATAAAATTGGTTTCAATATGAATTCACTAAGAGCGCCTGCAAAATGGCATCT
The DNA here is from genome assembly GCF_003086295.3 of Arachis hypogaea. Classification (NCBI taxonomy): domain Eukaryota; kingdom Viridiplantae; phylum Streptophyta; class Magnoliopsida; order Fabales; family Fabaceae; genus Arachis; species Arachis hypogaea. The sequence goes on from NC_092055.1 coordinate 30,727,691, forward strand.
CTGTCCAGACATCTGCGAAGTAGACCATTTCTAGCTCACCACACGAGAAATGGAACCCCATTTTCTTGATGGTATCCACAAAATAAAGAAAGGTTGTAAACATGTAGAAATTCTGAACTGTAGTGCTACTAATAGCAAACTATAATACCATTACTAATGCTCTTGCTGTTGCTATTGTTGCTATTGTAAAAATATATTTTCAAAATAATATTTTGGCTATCGTAAATACAAATAAAATTTTGTTGATAAACAAATTAAAAGAATATTAAAATGAGTTTACCACGAATCATGGTAGGCACTGTCCTTAAGGATTTATTATTGTCCTACCCTTAGGTGGAATGGCTTTGATGAAAATCTCCAAACGTTGATCATCAAGAACATAATCCACACCAATATTCTTGAAAAAATTATTTATTTCAAGCAAAAGCTTGCTAATAATTTTGCGTACGTTACTCTTCAACGTTAATTTTGCTACCGCTGGAGTCCAATTTTATTTGTCCGATTTGCAACATAGAAACCCAAGAAGAAGCAAGTCCATTCCATATGTGAAAGTCCATAAGCATCTTTGATTTCTTTTGAAATATACTTCTTTGGATTAATATATAAAGTCTTAAGATTTCAAAGTTCCCTTTGGGACTAAGTTTGAAACACAAACAAATGTGTGTATGTGTGTGTGTGTGTGTGTATATATATATATAACTGAAGCTGGATTCTAAAATGAAAAGTATCTCAAAAAGTGCCAAATGCAAAAACACATGGGAGGCAAAAAAGGTAAATGGGCGCGACGGCAAAAAATGCCCCTCCCATCATTTGACGTAACGCCTCGAAAACCACGGGCACGATCTCCACGATCGGTAATCACAAGGAAATCGTTCGTTTCCAGCCGAATTGCTAGGATTAATATCATCCAGGATCCACAGAAATGTGACGACCCCGCTGAACTCAGGCACGCCACGTTTGGGGGCACTGTTACGGACTTGGGTCCTGAGATGGCGGCCAAATAATGAGCCAGTCTTCAGGGCCATCTCGCCCTACTCGGCCTAGGATCACGAATTGATTCTGAGTCTACGACATTCCCATCTCACGTTAAATTTTGGATACGCATCGTATCTTTTCGATTTGAGAAGATCCGATGAGGAACACATATATAGGGAGTCTCTAACTCCCCCAAGATATGCAACAGATAACCCTAAATTCAACCTCTTAGACCCATTTTGACTTTGGCATCGGAGTGTCTCTGCAGGTCTCACCCTCTGCTTGCTCAACAACCTGAACAACCGTTGCAACCAGCCAAGTGCAGCCAGGTCATATATCCCATTATTCCAAGTCACCAATGAACAAATTTCATCTACTTTTTCTAAACATGTTCCAAACAATAACACTAAGACCATTATTAAACTTGCTATATATACATTTATCAAAACCATTAGTCACATACTCATTAGAAAGTATAAGTTCATCAAATTTTTCATGCCATTATTTTGGAGCTTGTTTTAAACCATAAAGAGATTTAACAAGTTTACATACCTTATTCTCTTTATCTTTTACCACGTAACCTTTGGGTTGATCCATGTAAATTTCTTCATCAAGATCTCCATTTAGAAATGCAGTTTTACATCCATTTAATGCACAAGTTTAAATATAGATGCAATAGTAAATAAAATTTTAATAGAATGCAATTCTAACAATTAGAACATATGTATCGAAATAATCCACATCCTTTTGTTGTTTGTAACCTTTAGCTACTAATCTAACTTTATATTTATTGATACTACCATCCTATTTTAATTTTTTCTTAAATACCCATTTGCATCCAATAGGTTTTTCATTCAAAGATAAATCAACTAATTCCCAAGTATAATTAGACATAATAAATTCAATTTTAGCATTTACATCATCTGTCTAAAAAGGAGCATCAGGAAAAGACGTAGTATCATTATATGACAAAGGATCACTAGAAATAAAAAAAGTAACATAATCATCACCAAAGTTGTTTTATTTTCTAGCTCTTTTACTTCTTCTTATCTCATTATCTTGTTCATCAATAATATTATCAGACAAGGCACGAATGCTAGAAACATTTTTATCCTTAGACTTACTAAAAAATATATTCTCAAAGAAAGATGCATTACAAGATTCAATTATGGTATTAGATTCAAGTACATCACTTTCAATAATAAGAAATCTATATGCACTACTACTATGAGCATATTCAATAAACATACAATCACATGTTCTTGAACCTATTTTCCTTTTCTTAGGATCCAAAAACATAACCTTAGCTAAACAACCTCAAACTTTCAAGTGATTCAAACTAAGCATTTTATTAAACCAAAGTTCATAGGGTGATTTGCTAAGCTTTTTGTGCGGTATCCTATTTTTATATAGCATGCAGATAGAATGATTTTCTCCCGCATAGAATGAGGTAGTCCTGAACTAACAGGTAGTCATTTCTTTTAAAGTTCTATTTTTTCTTTCAACTATGCCGTTAGATTCAGGAGAATATAGTGGAGTTACCTCATGCACTATACCATGTTTTTCACGAAACTCATTAAAAGGATTAGATTCATATTCATCACCTCTATTAGTTCTTAACTTTTTAATCTTCTTATCAAGTTAATTTTCTACTTCAGCTTTATAATTAATAAAAAAATTGCATGCTTCATCCTTAATTCTTAACAAATACAACTTTATATATCTACAATAATCATCAACAAAAATAACAAAACCTTTTTTCACTTCTACTAGGAGTATGTTTCAAATCACCCAAGTCACTATGCACAAGTTCTAACAATTCATTTTGCCTAGTAACTTATTTAAAAGGTTTCTTAGTCATTTTTATTTTAACACATACATCACATTTATCTAAATTAAAAATATCCAACTTACTAATTAAACCCATTTTTTTTTAATTTTAAAATATACGGTATATTAACATGTCCAAGTTTATTATACCAAACATTGAGAGAATCAACCAAATAAATATAAGCTGAATTTTTTTCTTTATTATTATTATTATTAATAACATTTAAAACAAACATACCATCATTTTGGTAACATTTTTCTACATATGTATCATTCTTAGATAACATGACAATATTATTATCAAAGGTTACCTTGACTTTGGCATTATTGAGAAGATGGACTGATACAAGACAACGTTTGATGGCCGGAATATATAGTACATCTGACAACACAAGAATTTTTCAGATGTTATTTTCATTGACACTTTACCTTTATCTAAAACGGAAACTTTACTAGAATCTCCTAGGTAAACAACTTCATTTCCATTATTTATGGGAATGCACTCGGAAAATAATTTCTTCTTAGCACAAATGTGCTTTGTGGCACCAGAGTCCACAACTCAACCCTTGGAGTCCTTCACTAGATAGCATTCAAAAACCATTGCCACCATGACATCATCTTTGTGATTTGCTATGTTTGCGAGTTGCGAATGCCTTTCCTTCTCCGTTTCCACTATTGTTTTCGCCTCCTTGATTATCACTCTTTTTCATTCTACAAGTTAATGTGAAGTGTCCAAACCTGCCACAAATAAAACAAGCACCTTTCTTTTTGGGGGGATTAAATTCTTGCTTCTTGAAATGAGGCTTAATCACCTTATTATAAAATTTATTTTCATGGTTCGAATAAATTTTGTGCACCATTTTAGCAATATTGGCTTTAGCATACACTTCTTTATTATATTGCTCATTAGCCATAGTTCTATTTTTATCCTCTATTTTAATATGCATTATGGTCTCTTGCAGATTCATGGTTTCTCTTTTTTGCATAAAACTCAATTTATAATCCTTCCATGAATCTGGCAATTTATCAACAAGATTTAAGATGCGAACCTTTCAAGTAGAACATCTCCTTCCTTATCAAATTTATCTACAATCTTAGTAAACTCGTTAAGTTGAGAAGAAATACTTATCTTCTACCATTTAAAATGCATTGAAATTATGAACTAAACATCTTTTACTACCTTCTTCTTCATAAATATACTTTTGTACCAATGCATCTCAAATAATTTTCGCATGAATATAATGATAATAAATACCATATAAGTCATTATTTAATGCTCTTAAAAGTGTATGTCTACATAATTGATTGCGGGCCAAACGTCGGTTTAGAATTTTCTCAAAATGAATTGCTTCATCGATAGTATATTTCTAAACCAACAAATGATCAGTGTCAGAGCTTAAAAGATTGTCACAATTCAAATCAATAAAAACTGAGAGTTTTAAATCCTGGGTCATCTTTCAAAGGAATTACAGTGAGGTGTGCGTGTCATTAGCTATGAGAAAAAAGAGTTTTAAAAGCAATTGACAAGAAATTAAATTGCAAGAAAATAAAGAGCAAACAAGGAATTTAAATACTAAAAGGCATCTTGGTAAGGATTGAGAGTTAAGGTTTTCTATCAAAGTCATCGACTACAAACATGGTAACTAAGAAGAGTTAATCCTACTTCGTCATCTCCAAATATCGGGAGAAAGTCAAATAGGCATAATTGATCTTAATCCACAAGTCCTAGCTAACTCACTAATTAGACTTAGTGAAAGACTAGCGTCAGTGGAAACAAAACCAACTAACAACTCTAAATTACTAATCAATACTAGACATTGATGACTCAAGGTCACCTAAGCCCTCAATTCCAAGTCAAGAATACAAAAATCTACTCTAAAACTAAGAAAGGCATTTGATAAACCATTATTTTATGATTTATATTATGTTTAATTGAGTGATTTTATGTACCCACTTATTCATATGATTAGCATGATATTACAATTCCTTCCCAAAATTATTCCATGGTTGAAAATTTGCTTCCTAGAAATCTTTTAATTATGTATTTTAATTCTCTTTTATACCATTCGATGCCGTGATCCGTGTGTTAAGTGTTTCAAGCTTCATAGGGCAGGAATGGCTTAGAGAATGGAAAGGAAGCTTGCCAAAATGGAAGGAACACAAGAAACTAAGGAGATGACCAGCGAACACTGACGGGAGCGCATGGCTCATGCAAGCGCGCGAAATGAAGAAATCACAGCGACGCGAACGCGTGGATTGGAGTCTACACGAATGACGCGAACGCATGGACGACGCGAACGCGTGACAAGGAAAATTGCTGAATGACGCGAACGCGTGGACGACGCGTACGCGTGACCTGCGCAATCTGCAAAAATAACAGAATACGCTGGGGACAATTTCGGGCCGCGTTTTAACCTAGTTTTCGACCTAGAAATACAGATTAAAGCCAGAGAACGTGAAAAGACTCAAGACGCTTCGACACACACCCATAGGCATCCACACACATTGAGATACATTGATATTAGGATTACTTTTAGTTTTAGATCTGAGTCTAGATTCGTTTTACATTGATAGTTTATGCTTTTGCTTTGGATTTTGGATGTTGAAGAATCATCACCTCCGTCGAAGTTATTACTTTAGTTTGTTTTCTTATTCCTTTACTCTTTTCAGTTGATCATTGACCCTATTCAAATAAGTATGTTGCATTTTGGATTTATTAATACATAGAATTGCTTTTACTTTTAATTAATTTTAAATTTCTATTTTATTTTATTTTATTCAATTATGTCCTCTTATATTTTTATGAATATTAATTCCATGTCAATGGAGTAGATTTTCTACTTGACATGGGGGTTGATTAAGAGGAGACACTTAAGTTGGAATGCTCAAGTGCTTAGTTAAATTGAACATTGTTGGCTAATTCTGTATCTACTAACGCTAGACCTTTCCAAGGGAAAGGACTAGGATCTGCGGATAAGAGTCAGTTCAATCACTTGACTTTCCTTTATTTAATAAGGGTTAACTAAGTGAAAACAACAACCTCTTTACATTACACTTGAGAAGATTTCAATAAGGATAGAACTTCCAATTAATCAATTCTCCAGTCAAGGCTTTTTATATTAATAATAATTCTTAGTTTTATTGCTTTAATTTACAATTATTTTAATTATTCATTACCCAACTCAAACCTTCTGGAAAATTTCTAATTAATAAATTAGCACTCTTTCCTGCAACTCGTTGGGAGACGACCTGGGACTCATACTCCCAGTATTTTTAATTCTAATTTTTGTGACAACCCTTTTTAAATTGAGAAGGCGGATCTTAGCTGGTTGAGAACTGTACTTGCAACGTATTTCGTTTATTAATTTCTTAACTGGTCAATTTCCGCCACCATCAGCATTTTAACAAACACTTGGAATGTATAAAAGTAAAACATGGTAAATTACAAGAATAATAAAATCTACAACTACCAAATGCAAGCAAGCAATAATAACAACTAAAATAAACATCACTAAACATAAAAACATCAAATTGCATTAAAGAAAAATGAAAATTAACAATGTTCATAAACTAAAATTAACAAAATAAAGAAAATAACAAGTGAAACTAAACAAACTAAAATGCTAGAACATTAAAATATAAAAGAAACTACACTAAAACAAGAATTAAAACCTAAATCTAAGAAAAAGTTAAATTGAAAATCCTAAATTCTAGAGAGAAGTTGGAGCTTCTCTCTCTAAAATTCTACCTTAAAACATGGTTCTCAACTACACTACACTATGCCTCTGTGTTGTCACCACCGTGGAGAACCACTGTTGCCGAAGCTCTGCTGTGGTTGCTGCTATCATGACCGCTGCTCTTCCAGCCACTGCTATGGGTGCTGTTTGCATGGTCTCCGTTGTGGATTGGAGGCTGCCACTGAGTTGCATGTGGCTGTCGGAGCCTCCCTCATTGACGCCGCTGCTATTGTTAGTTTGGTTCGAGTTTGCTGTCACCAACACCATCATACTCCTCCAATTTTACCTCTGTCTCATTAGGGCTCGCCGCTGCGATTTCTATTTTGGGGTGAGCTGCCACCAATAGCGCCACTCTCAGTATGATTTTAATTCCATAATTTAAATCTGTAATGCTCTACCCTTAATTCTACTACATTTTGTTTATCTCTGCATTCTTATTTTAGTTCATTAGTTAGCATCTCTATTTTAGTATCGCTGAGTTCTGTTGGAAATTGTCACTGCTGCGAGCATAATCGGAGTTGATGCCATTGTTGCCGTTCCAGATTGTATGGGAGATGCAGTTGCTGCTGTGAGCTCAGACTAAGTGAAATTGTCGCATTTAATCCCTAAGTTCGGTTAATTGAGGTAGGGGATTTTTAATTTGAAATTAACTGTTTTAATTTATGAATACCACGGAAGTATAGTGGGTAATTGCAAATGATTTATGATTTTTTGGAATGTCTGAATGATAAGTTTGAGTTGGACTTGTGACTGAATTTAATGAATATGTGTTTGATTTCTTGATTATTTGAAAATGCTAAAAATTTCGATTATTAACTAGTTGTAATGAAAATTTGTTGAGTTGTGACTAATTGATGAGAGTTGGTTGAAATGTGGCTGTGAATGGTGATTTATTTGATATTACTTATTAAATTGAAATATGATGAGTTAATTATTGAAAATCTAACGTTTTGATCATTGAGGAATTGAGTTTGGATTATGGTTGTGATTGTGACTAGTTTGCTTGATGGTGTTCTGATTAACCGGAATTGATTTTGAGAACTGTTAAAGGATTTTGTGATTTGTGGAAATTAGGGATGAATTGATGAGATGGAAATTGGATCGAAGGATTATGTGTGAATTGCGAATTGTGGATTTTCTGATTGATTGAGAACCTTTTATTTGATACTTGTTGCGAAAAGGTGGATGAATTGTAGAGAAAGAGGGAACCCGTACCGTAAGGGTGGTTAAGCCCGAATTTTAGAGGAAATGCTGCTAAATTTTTATAAAATTCTAAGACTTTATTTAAAGTGTTATTTAAAAGCAAATCTGATTTAAGAATATTATTTGATTTTGATTTATTACGAAAAGAGTTTTGTTTTCAATTCGATTTATTAAAAAAAGCATAATGTTTTAAACTCAATCTTTTGAGAAGGGATTTTGCTTTAAGTTATGTTTTGAGTTCGGTTTGATAAGAAAGAAAAGAAGAAGAACGAAAAGTAAAGGAAAGAGAGATAATTAAAGGAATCTCTGCCATAGGAGAGTATAGAACAAAGATTAAATGAATATATTAAGTAAAGAAATGTCTACCACAGGAGAGCAGAAGTGACTTTGTTTGGGCCTTAGTGCCAAATGTATAGTGGGGACGCCCACACACTGAGAACTGTTTTCCAGATGTAAACACATTGAAAGTCACACTGTATGCGGCCTAGTCGTAAGACTTATATAAGCACACTGTATGCATCTGGAAAGCCATATCTGGGACTCGTGTTCGGGTAATGTCGGGAGCGGGTAGGCAATCGACACATGAGCTCATGGCCTACGTTAGGGATAGACATGTATCATGTTGTTTGCACATTTTCTTTTGATTGCGCTTGCTTGTCTTATTTCTTTGTGATTGTGTTGTTTGTCTTGTTGTGACTTGCTTGTATATTGAATTGAATCTCCTGCTTGTACTATTAGTTTGTGAATGTATTAATGTGATTAGGAATTGACGTTTTGATTGAGAATTAATTATGTGATTGAGAAATAGTTAATGTGACTAGTCTTAGACTTAAAATTCATTTTGGGTTTAGAGATTTTGAAAAAGGTAATTAATTAGCTAAAGTAAAACCAAGAGTATTTTCAAAAGGTTTGGTAAAACTATAGTTTCTTTGAGTATGTTAATTATTTGCATTTTATTCATTACTTTTATGGCATTCCCATTCCCTACTGACAACGTGTGGTTTGTTCTCACCCCAAAATCTTTCACCCTTTCAGTGCCACAGGTTCGAAGACTCAGTTTGAAGTTGCGGGCGCTTATTAGTCTTATTTGAGTCAAGTTTATGTGTTGAGTTGCTTTCATAGAATTCCCTCGCCTTTGTTATTTAAGAGTTTATTTTATACATAGGAATAGAAATTGTATCTGAGTTTCATTTGAACTCTTTTGTATAATATTTATTATTATTAATAATTATGTGATTATTATTACTTGATGAATTTTTTATTTATGATTTTAAAAACAAAAACAATATTCTGGAATTTTTTTAAAAACTGAAACGTGATATCGAGGTAAAGGCTCAATATTAAACAGATAATAAAAGAAAACAGGTTAGTAACTCCTTACTTTTGGTACGATCATGACGTGCTAACAGTTAGGATGTTACACGTACGCACAACTATGAAAAATTTTCCAAACTTCATTTCTTCATGATTCTTCACTTTTGCATGTTTTTTCTCCATTTCTTCAAGTCATTCTTACCTTCTAGACCTTCAATCACCCAAACAAATATATCAAGGCATCTAACATGATAACAATGAATTAAATTTAGCAATTTTCAAAAAAAAAAGCATATTTTTAACCATTAAGCACAATTAGGAGAAATTCACAAAACTATGCATTTTCAATGAATAAAATACAAAATAAGTTGATAAATTTCATTCTTTTCAACTCAAAATTCATCATAAAATATAGATTTAACAATAATTTATCTTTTATTTTCCAATCTTTCAAAGCTTCATCATAATTTTCGATATCTTTATCGGTCTTAGGATCAACTAAGACGGAATTGATTCTAAAAAAGTCAATACTTTCATAATCTTATTTTACTACCATTTAAAATTAGTTCATCAAAACAATCAATTTTTAAAGCATCAGAAATAATTTTTGTAGCAGTTAAAATATTATGATTTATAATAAAATAATTGTAATAATAAATCTTTAAGATTTTTGTAAAAATAGACTTCAAAAATAATATTTTAACTACCTTAAGTACAAATCATAGTAGACACTTACTCTTAAGGATTTATTATCGTCCTACTCTTAGGTAGAATGATTGCAAAAGTCCAATTCATATGTGAGTCCCTCGACATATTTGATTTCTTTTGACATATTCTTCTAGGATTAATATATAAAGTCAGTGGCGGAACCAGAAATTTCATAAGAGGGGGGCCAATTAAATATAAATATAACAAAAAATTAACAAAATATGATTTGTAGCATATATATCAAAAAAGTAATTATATTATATAAAAGTTAATGTTCAACTACATACTTTAAGATTTTGATATTTTTAAACTTACTCAACGATGCTTCATGGAACTAAAATCATCAATTATCATCTCTGAAGTGAATTTTGAAGCAATTTCCTTTTCAATATATACAATCATACAATCTGCTAAAAATTCATCTTCCATCTTGTTTCGAAGCCTTGTTTTAATAATCTTCATAGCTGAAAAGGCCCGTTCAGTTGTTGCTGTTGTCACAGGAAGAGTCAAAACAAGACGAATTAATCTATCAATTAAAGGATATATATTTGATTTTCCTGTCTCTGTCAATTTTTGACACAATTCAGCAAGAGTAGACAAATTCTGAAAATCTAGAGCTTTAACCACATCAAGTTCATAATGTTGTAACTCATAATCCAATTGAATCTTTTCTTGCTCAGAAAAATCTAAAGAATAGAAATTCTTTACAAGATTGCATATGTTGCAAACACTGAATAACTTGAAAGCATCTTTAGGATCTAAAGATGTACTCAATATGAGGAGCTCGGTTGCTTGCTCACTAAATCTACTATTTAGCTCTTTCAATTGAAAATCTATCACGCTAGTAAAAATGTCAACACGATAGTGGTGTTCAACAGTGACAACATCCTTTTTATGACGAGACCGAATTATGTCACTAAAAAAAGCACTCATATCAGGTATCTGAATAGCATGATCATTGCAGAAAGAACTAACTTTCTCCAAAAGTGCTCTCCAACTATTATCTCTTAACTGTTGAATCAATGACTTTGTACTAGAAACCAGATGCATAGCATTCAAAATGTCTTGAGATTTTTGTTGCAATGCTTGACAAAGTTTATCAGTGATTTCCATGATTTCTTTCATCATATGCAAAATGAAAACAAAATCAAATGATAATAAAGATTTAAGAGCATAAGTAGCATCACCACGTTGAGAATATGTAGATCCATTAGTAGCCAAATCTTCCAGAACTGAAGTTGTTGCTCCAAACATACGTAAAAGGCTACAAATTGAGTTGAAGTGAGAGCTCCACCTGGTATCTAAATTTGCGGACGCTTTCCGGGATCACGCATCAATGTATCAATATTAACTTGATCTATTTCAGTCCTTGTTATTTTGGAAGCAGGGGGTTGAATATCTTGCTCAACAAGTTGTGTCAAAGGTTGTTCAATAATATTTTGAACATTACTCAAAGAATCTGAAGCTGAATTTTGTTCATCATATATTCTCTCTTTTCTCTTGAAAAATGAGTGAATTGTTTTCATCTTTGACATTTTTAACTTAACTTGAACTATCTAACAAAAAAAAACAAAAATAATTGCATATATATTATTTTCTTAAAAAAAATATTAAACCTATTGAGCAATAACAAATAATTTTAGAAACACAAATATATAATAACCAAAAATAAAGTTATTGATTTACCTGATTATTTTTTTGTTCCAAGTCTCACCAAAAAATAATTCTATTGAGTTTTGTCCTCACTTCAATCTTTGAACACTGTCTATTATAAAAAAAATAAATTAATTATTTTAAATAAATAATATAAATAATACTTGACATTGTTATTAACTTAAAAAAAATTGAAATATACCACTTTGAATCTTTGTTGTGCATTCAATGGTTAATATTTTGCTGTTCACTTCTCTTCAATGGTTTTTCTTCATATATCTTGGTTTAGTATGGAAGGAAAATTAGAATGAGAAGAGTAGAAGACCAAAAGTTTGGGAACCACTAAAAGAGAGAGAAAAGTGACGCTGATGCCTCTGATGGTTTGAAACAAATATTTGAAAAATGTACTAGGGTTACTTTAATTAATAGTATAGGCTTGGGCTAGTATAATAGAACCATTTTAATTAATTATTAGAATGAGCTATTTGTTAACAAGAGCAACAATAATTCAAATATCCAATACATAGTGCAGTTTTTAGTTATTTTAATTTATAAAATTTTGTAACTTATATTTTTTTTAATATTATATATAAAAAAATTTAATATTATTAATTATTACTATTTACTATTTTTTTTTTAAAATTTTGGGGGGACCATGGCCACCTTAGGTCCCCGTGGATCCGCTACTGTATAAAGTCTTGAAATTTTAAAGTCCTTTCTATGTGAAATAAGTTTAAAACACAATAATAATAATAATAATAATAATAATAATAATAATAATAATAATAATAATAATAATAATTATTATTATTATTATTATTATTATTATTATTATTGCAATTCTTGTATTGTGTATTATTAGACTATATGTATAATGTAGTTAATTGATGCACTTAAAAATGGACCACTCTTAAAATTAATAAAGAAGAAAGAAAGAGTGAGAGTGGTTAATGATAGATAAATAAGATTAAACTAATTTTTCGTTTATATAATGTCCAACAACATAATTTTTTATATACAAATAAAATTACTGAACCGAAAATTCCTACATCCCTGTAAAAATATATAAAAAGGATGTGCTGAACAAAAAGTTGGTATAAGGTTTGAATTTAGTATACAAAGGCAATACTTAACCAGTGATGATGTTATGACAACTTCAATCTCTACCATCTATGTTATCTAAACTGTTAAACGCTGTTAGCTAATAATTTATGACAAAATAAAAAAAATTGTTGCACTTCTTTTTAATCTTTCTGTTCCTAATCTTGAGAGTTTTAAATTTATTTCATCCTTGCATATTTGAGTGTAATATTGTACCATATTGACAAAGAGGGTATACTATATGATCACAAATCTAAATGCATGCCCTCAATTAGTGTTTGATGATCTGGATTCGTTTGTTTAAAATCAAGCACATAGGCTTAGGATCATAAATATAGCCACTATTATCATCAGCTCTATATTATTCTAATTTTCATTCTCAAAGTTTAATATTAAAAAGGTGAAAATAATAAATGTGTTTGCAACTTTTGCATCATCTATACATTGAGATCAACGGCAGGTGTTATTGCCATCCATGGTAGTAGCTTCATAATATTAATTGATCATGTTGAATCCTTTCAACATTATTAACACGGTTGCAATCTAAAGATTGTTGTTGCTATTGAACTTTAAAGATAGTAAGATGACGAAGAATAAATTGAAGCTTAGCTTGATAGTATTCAATCTGACATTGAAGCTCTTGAATTAACAGTAAATAAACAAGGGTAAAACTAGAATAATAAATGTTGATTAATGGTTGACCGCCATGAAGTATAGACCTTTTTTTTTATTTGTAGTGTCTTCACACACATTTTAGATACGATATTTTTCGATACTTATCTGACAAGTCTGTTTTTTGTCGGTTCAACTGTATTTTAATAAAATAAAAAATATTTTAAATATTTTATATTATAAACAAATATTAAAAATAATTAAAAAATTTATTTATATTTTAGTATCAGTAAAATATCAAAATACTATTACAATTTATCTAAAAAATACTTTATATTTAACATATATATATATAAATTAAGAACAAAATTGAATTGAATTAAATTAAACGTAAGGAATATTTTTAAAAAATTTCAAAAATATTAAAGATAAAAAATAATTTTTACCATTTTTTTTATTACATTGGGGTTTTTGAATCCAGGTAATGCGAAAGGAGAAAAACTAACCTAATCCCCTACAATAATTGAGCTAGTTTGAATTGGCTGGCACTCTGAATGTTTATTATCACCCTCACTTAAGCAACATTTCTTTAATTTAAATCAGGGACGAATTTAGGACGACGGGTCCAGAATTTTCAATAGCATCTTATACATATTTCTATTCATGTATTCTTCTAAATAATTGTGGTAGGTTGATGGTTGCATCATGTATTTTTTACATAAGTGTGGTAGGTTGGAAGTTGCTTTTTTTTCTTCGAAGCATTCATATAATATGGAAAACAAGAACTAAAATTTACTCTTTTTCTTTTTGCTAAGACATTCGAAGTTCTAAAATCAAGACACGGTGAAATTTTGAGAAATACCAGACATGCGTTCAATGGCATGCTTGAATCATGATGCATTTTTTTTTTTTTCGAAATGCATCTGTGTTTATTATCCCCTCACATTTTTTTCCCTCTTTTTTGGTCAAGGACTCAAGGCCTTACTTTTTTTTTCATCTCTATTTAGCATATTTTTCTTTTGTTAGACCAAAAACAATAAAGATGTGATTTAAGCAAATTATTTTCATATAGTATGTGAATAATTAATATACTGATTAATTTTTAGAAGACAATAACTCAAGAAATTAATCTCTAAAATCTTCTTTGATAACAAATTAGTTTTTTAAATATCTTTGTTAATCCTAAATAAATTATTAGAAACAATTCATAAAAGATCAACGCTAAAATACATTTAACTTGTAAATATCTTCTGTGAAATATATTTACTAGCATTTTATATTTCTAAAACAATTGATGGTTTATCACTTTTTTTAGAAAAAATACTAGGGGATAACAATGGAGGAAAAGATTGAAGAGTTGGCTAGTATTACTTTAAATTCCAGAAGAAAATATTGATCACCTCATATTCTTTTCTAAATATCACGTGTTAGATTTTTTAAATGAGTAATGCTAGGTAGACAAAAAAAAAACAGCCAAAATTTATCTTATTTAACATTAATTAATTATCGCAATAATTAATAAATGCTAAATAAGGCAAGTTACGACTGTTTTTTAGTTGATTTTCTTTAGTTATCAAATATTTTTGTTTTTAAATATCACGTGTTGGACTTTAGATCCGTGGGGAACTGTCCGAACAGAAAGAAAAATGTAAACCTCCAGAGTTGCGAATTAGGCTTATTCCTTAATTGTGGCCTTTTTGAATTGGGCCTAGCATATGGGTAGGCTTATGTTTTGTTCAGCGTAACATAAGAGAGTATAAAAATAAAATTCAGATAATAAGAGAGTATAAATCTCAAATTTTAAATTTGAATAAAATTTTAATCATCACTCAATTTTTTTAAAAATTTAAATATCCTAACCACATATATTAACACAAGTATATAAATAAAGGTAAATTAATAAAGTAAAAATTTACCAACTAGTTATAGGTCAAATGGTACAACTTTTTCATTCTCATCTAAAAGATTCGAGTTTAAGTCAACTCATCTTTTCCATCTTATTTATTCTTCACTCTCTTTTTTTTTTCACAAAAACTCCATGTGCAAACACAAAAAAAAAAATCAACACCGTAATATTAGAAATAGATCAAGAAACTATAAAAAATACCAAGTCTACATAAAAATCTTATATATTTTATTCATATTTTACATAGTATGTATATATTTATTATTATTATTATCATCATTATGATTATTATCCATGTGACTTTTTTTGACGGATGTGTATACATGTGATGTTATGTGTTGTATGATTTCTTATATTATATTATTTTAAATGCTCTACATCATTAAATAATTAAAAAAAAAATAGTCTTTCGATAAGAAAATGTGTCCTTTATAGATAAGATAATCGAGGAATTTTTTATTTAAATAAATAAAATAAAAGTAATAATTATCGAAATAAATGTTTTTAAAAATATTTATTGATTTGCGTTCCCCAGTCATATCTTGTTTATACTGTAAATGAGATTGATGAGTGGATAATTTATACGTTTTTTGCCATTGTTTTTACATAGTTTTTAGTATGATTTAGTTAGTTTTTAGTATATTTTTATTAGTTTTTAAATAAAAATCACATTTTTAGACTTTACTATGAGTTTGTGTATTTTTCTGTGATTTCAGGTAATTTCTGGCTAAAATTGAGGGACTTGAGCAAAAATCAGATTCAGAGGCTGAACTGCAGATGCTGTTGGATTCTAACCTCCCTGCACTCAAAGTGGATTTTCTGGAGCTACAGGAGTCCAAATGGCACGCTCTCAATTGCGTTGGAAAGTAGATATCTAGGGCTTTCCAGAAATATATAATAGTCCATACTTTGCCCGAGTTTAGACGACGCAAACTAGCGTTCAACGCCAGCTTTCTGCCCTATTCTGGAGTTAAACGCCAGAAACAGGTTGCAAAGCAGAGTTAAACGCCAGAAACAGGTTACAAACTGGCGTTTAACTCCAAGGAAGACCTCTACACGTGAAAGCTTCAATGCTCAGCCCAAGCACACACCAAGTGGGCCCGGAAGTGGATTTCTGCATCATTTACTTATTTCTGTAACCCTAATAACTAGTTTAGTATAAATAGAACTTTTTACTATTGTGTTAGATATCTTTTGATCATTTTTGAGACTATCCTTGTATCACTTTTGATCTCTTGATCACGTTTAGGGGGCTGGCCATTCGGCCATGCCTGGACCTTGTTCTTATGTATTTTCAACGGTAGAGTTTCTACACACAATAGATTAAGGTGTGGAGCTCTACTGTTCCTCATGAATTAATGCAAAGTACTATTGTTTTTCTATTCAATTCAAGCCTATTTCTTCTCTAAGATATTCATTCGCACACAAGAACATGATGAATGTGATGATTATGTGACGCTCATCATCATTCTCACTTATGAACGCGTGCCTGACAAACACCTCCGTTCTACATGCAAACAAGCTTGAATGCATATCTCTTAGTCTCCTGATCGTGAGATCATAGTCTTCGTGGTATAGGCTAGAATTATTGGCGGCCATTCTTGAGATCCGGAAAGTTTAAACCTTATTTGTGGTATTTCGAGTAGGATCTAGGAGGGGATGGCTGTGACGAACTTCAAACTCGTGAGTGCTGGGCGTAGTGACAGACGCAAAAGGATTACTGAATCCTATTCCAGTATGATCGAGAACCGACAGATGATTAGCCGTGCAGTGACAGTGCATTTTGGACCATTTTCACTGAGAGGACCGGATGTAGCCATTGACAACGGTGATGCCCAACATACAGCTTGCCATGGAAAGGAGTATGAAAGATTGGATGAAAGCAGTAGGAAAGCAGAGATTCAGAAGGAACTAAGCATCTCCATACGCTTATCTGAAATTCTCACCAATGAATTACATAAGTATCTCTATCCTATCTTACGTTTTATTTATATTTTAATTATTAAAACTCTATAACCATTTGAATCCGCCTGACTGAGATTTACAAGGTGACCATAGCTTGCTTCAAGTCGACAATCTTCGTGGGATCGACCCTTACTCACGTAAGGTTTATTACTTGGACGACCCAGTGCACTTGCTGGTTAGTTGTGCGAAGTTGTGAAGAAGAACTAAGATTATGAACGTGCGTATTAAGTTTTCAGCGCCGTTACCAAGGAATGAATGATCACGATTTCGTACACCAAGTTTTTGGCGCCGTTGCCGGGGATTGTTCGAGTTTGGACAACTGACGGTGGTTCATCTTGTTGCTCAGATTAGGAAAATTTTATTTTAATTTTAAGCTTTTTATTTATTATTTTCAAAAAATACAAAAAAAAAATTTCTTCTTTTTCGTTCTTCCCAAAATAATTTTCGAAAAAAAAAACCAAAAAAAAAATTAATAAAATCATAAAAACCAAAAATTTTGTGTTTCTTGTTTGAGTCTAGTGTCAAATTTTAAGTTTGGTGTCAATTGCATGTTTTAACTTTTCCCTAAAAATTTTCGAAAACTCATGCATGGTGTTCTTCATGATCTTCAAGTTGTTCTTGGTAAGTCTTCTTGTTTGATCTTTAAAATTTCTTGTTTTGTGTCTTTTCTTGTTTTCCATATGAATTTTTGAATTATTAGTGTCTAAAGTTTGAAAATTTCTAAGTTTGGTGTCTTGCATATTTTTCTTTTCTGAAAAATTTTCAAAAATAAGTCTTGATGTTCATCTTGATCTTCAAAGTGTTCTTGGTGTTCATCTTGACATTCAAAGTGTTCTTGCATGCATTAGTTGTTTTGATTCATAATTTTTATGTTTTGTTTCAATTTAGTTTTTTTCTCTCTCATCATTAAAAATTCAAAAATAAAAAATATATCTTTCCTTGTTTTACTCATAAATTTCAATTTCAAAATTCTATCTTTTCAAATCTTTTTCAAAAATAAAATCTTTTTCATTTAATTTTACATATTTTCGAAATTTTTTAAAAAAAAATTTTAATTTCAAAATCTTTTTCTTATTTTTATTTCCAAAATTAATGCTAACAATTAATGTGATTGATTCAAAATTTTAAGTTTGTTACTTGCCTAGTAAGAAAAGTTCAATCTTTAAATTTTAAAATCATATCTTTTTGTTTCTTGTTAGTCAAGTAATCAACTTTAATTTCAAAAATTAAATCTTTTTAATTTCCTTTTCAAATCTTTTTCAAATTAAATTTTCAATCATATCTTTCAATCATATCTTTTTCAAAACTTAATTTCAAAATCTTTTCTAACTTCTTATCTTTTCAAAATTGATTTTTAAAACTTTTTCAATTAACTACTTGAATTATTTTTTTATTTTAAAAGTTTTTCTATTTCAATCATATCTTTTTCAAAACCACCTAACTAATTTTCCCTCTTTAATTTTCGAAAACCCCTTCCCTCTTTTTCAAAATTCCTTTTTAATTAACTAATTGTTTTAAAATTTAATTTAATTTAATTTCATTTGTCTCTTTAAAATTTTCGAATTTTAACTTTAAATTAAAAACAAAAATATTTTTCTTTTATTTTATTTTTGAATTCTTCCATCCTTCTCTTCTTATACTAATATAAGGAATCTCTATACTGTGACGTAGAGGATTCGATATTTTCTTTTCCGTTCTCTTCTTTTTCATATGAGCAGGAACAAGGATAAGAACATTCTTGTTGAAGCTGATCCTGAACCTGAAAGGATTCTGAAGAGGAAGCTAAGGGAAGCTAAAGCACAACTCTCTGGAGAAAATCTGACAGAAATTTTCGAAAAAGAAGTAGACATGGCCGAAAATAATAATAATGGTGGAGATGCAAGGAAGATGCTTGGTGACTTTACTGCGCCAAATTCCAACTTGCATGGAAGAAGCATCTCAATCCCTGCCATTGGAGCAAACAATTTTGAGCTAAAGCCTCAATTAGTTTCTCTGATGCAACTGAATTGCAAGTTTCATGGACTTCCATCAGAAGATCCTTTTCAGTTCTTAACTGAATTCTTGCAGATCTGTGATACTGTTAAGACCAATGGGGTTGATTTTGAGGTCTACAGGCTTATGCTTTTCCTGTTTGCTGTAAGAGACAGAGCTAGAATATGGTTGGACTCTCAACCTAAAGATAGCCTGAACTCTTGGGATAAGCTGGTCACGGCTTTCTTAGCCAAGTTCTTTCCTCCTCAAAAGCTTAGCAAGCTTAGAGTGGATGTTCAAACCTTCAAACAGAAAGAAGGTGAATCCCTTTATGAAGCTTGGGAGAGATACAAGCAACTGACCAAAAAGTGTCCTTCTGACATGCTTTCAAAATGGACCATCCTGGATATATTCTATGATGGTCTGTCTGAATTATTAAAGATGTCATTGAACCATTCTGCAGGTGGATCCATTCACCTAAAGAAAATGCCTGCAGAAGCTCAGGAACTCATTGACATGGTTGCAAATAACCAGTTCATGTACACTTCTGAAAGGAATCCTGTGAGTAATGGGATGCCTCAGAGGAAGGGAGTTCTTGAAATTGATACTCTGAATGCCATATTGGCTCAGAACAAAATATTGACTCAGCAAGTCAATATGATTTCTCAGAGTCTGAATGGACTGCAAGCTGCATCCAACAATACTAAAGAAACATCTTCTGAAGAAGAAGCTTATGATCCTGAGAACCCTGCAATAGCAGAGGTGAATTACATGGGTGAACCCTATGGAAACACCTATAATCCCTCATGGAGAAATCATCCAAATTTCTCATGGAAGGATCAACAAAAGCCTCAACAAGGCTTTAATAATGGTGGAAGAAACATGTTTAGCAATAGCAAGCCTTTTCCATCATCCACTCAGCAACAGGCAGAGAATTCTGAGCAGAATCCATCTAGCTTAGCAAATATAGTCTCTGATCTATCTAAGGACACTCTAAGTTTCATGAATGAAACAAGGTCCTCCATTAGAAATTTGGAGGCACAAGTGGGCCAGCTAAGTAAAAGAGTCACTGAAACTCCTCCTAGTACTCTCCCAAGTAATACAGAAGAAAATTCAAAGAGAGAGTGCAAGGCCATTGATTTGACCATCATGGCCGAACCTACAAGGGAGGAGGGGGACGTGAATCCCAATGAGGAAGACCTCATGGAACGTCCTCTAAACACTAGAGGGTTCCTCAATGAGGACCTGAAGGAATCTGAGGCTCATACAGAGACCATAAAGGTTCCATTCAACCTGCTTCTGCCCTTCATGAGCTCTGATGAGTATTCTTCCTCTGAAGAGGATGAAGACATTACTAAAGAGCAAGTTGCTAAGTACCTTGGTGCAATCATGAAGCTGAATGCCAAATTATTTGGTAATGAGACTTGGGAAGATGAACCTCCCTTGCTCACCAATGAACTGAATGCATTGGATAGGCAGAAATTACCTCAAAAGAAACAAGATCCTAGTAAATTCTTAATACCCTGTACCATAGGCACCATGACCTTTGAGAAGGCTTTGTGTGACCTGGGGTCAGGCATTAACCTTATGCCACTCTCTGTAATGGAGAAACTTGGGATCTTTGAGGTGCAAGCTGTCAGAATCTCATTAGAGATGGCAGACAACTCAAGAAAACAGGCTTATGGACTTGTAGAGGACGTGCTAGTAAAGGTTGAAGGCCTTTACATCCCTGCTGATTTCATAATCCTAGACACTGGGAAGGATGAGGATGAATCCATCATCCTTGGAAGACCCTTCCTAGCCACAGCAAAGCTGTGATTGATGTGGACAGAGGAGAATTAGTCCTTCAACTGAATGAGGACAACCTTATATTTAAAACTCAAGGATCTCCTTCTATAACCATGGAGAGGAAGCATGAAAAGATTCTCTCACTGCAGAGTCAACCAAAGCCCCACAGTCAAACTCTAAGTTTGGTGTTGGGAGGCCACAACCAAACTCTAAGTTTGGTGTTGAACCCCCACATTCAAACTCTAAGTTTGGTGATTGGGAGGTCTCAACAATGCTCTGAACATCTGTGAGGCTCCATGAGAGCTCACTGTCAAGCTATTGACTTTAAAAAAGCGCTTGTTGGGAGGCAACCCAATGTTATTTAATTATATCTATTTATTTTCCATTACTATTTTATGTTTTCTTTAGGTTGATGATCATGTGAAGTCACAAAAACTACTGAAAAATCAAAAACAGAATGAAAAACAGCATTAAAAATAGCTCACCCTGGAGGAAGAGCTTACTGGCGTTTAAACGCCAGTAAGAAGTATCAAACTGGCGTTTAACGCCAGAAAGAAGCATCAAGCTGGTGTTAAACACCAGAAACAAGCACCAGGCTGGCATTTAACGCCAGACATGCATTCTAAGGGCTTTTACACGCCTAAATGGAGTAGGGATGATAAGTCCTTGACCCCTCAGGATCTGTGGACCCCACAGGATCCCCACCTACCCCACCTCTTCTTCTCTCCTCTTCATACCTCTCAATTACTCCTCCAAAACCATCATACAACCCACCTACACCCACCCACTCAAATTCAAACCATTACTCTTTCCTTTTCACACATCATAACCACCTAAACCCCCCTGGCCGAACCATTCACACACCTCCATCTTCTCCATCTCTTCTTCTTCTCATCCTTTCTTTCTTCTTTTGCTCGAGGACAAGCAAACCTTTTAAGTTTGGTGTAGTAAAAGCATTGCTTTTTGTTTTTTCATAACCATTAATGGCACCTAAGGCTAGAGAAACCTCTAGAAAGAGGAAATGGAAGGCAGTTGCTTCCAACTCCGAGTCATGGGAGATGGAGAGATTCATCTCAAAAGTCCATCACTAAGAAAAGGATGGAGCAAACAAGAGAGCCCACTCATGGACCTCAACAAGAGCATGAGGAAATTCCTCACCATGAAATCACTGAGATGCCTCAAGGGATGCACTTCCCTCCAAAAAACTATTAGGAGCAAATCAACACCTCCCTAGGAGAATTAAGTTCCAACATGGGACAACTAAAGATGGAGCACCAAGAGCACTCCATCATTCTCCATGAGATTAGAGAAGATCAAAGAGCTATGAGGGAGGAGCAACAAAGACAAGGAAGAGACATAGAGGAGCTCAAGAGCACCATTGGTTCTTCAAGAAAAGGAAGACGCCACCCTCACCAATGTGGACCCGTTCCTTAATCTCCTTGCTTATTTATTTTCTTTGTTTTTTGTCTACTATGCTTTATGTTTTATTTATGTTTGTGTCTTTACTATATGATCATTAGTGTTTAAGTGTCTATGTCTTAAAGCTATGAATGTCTTATGAATCCATCACCTCTCTTAAATGAAAAATGTTTTAATTACAAAAGAACAAGAAGTACATGAATTTCGAATTCATCCCTGAAATTAGTTTGATTATTTTGATGTGGTGGTAATACTTTTTGTTTTCTGAATGAATGCTTGAACAGTGCATATGTCTTTTGAATTTGTTGTTTATGAATGTTAAAATTGTTGGCTCTTGAAGAATGATGAAAAAGGAGAAATGTTATTTGATAATCTGAAAAATCATAAAATTGATTCTTGAAGTAAGAAAAAGCAGTGAATACAAAAGCTTGCAAAAAAAAAAGAAAAGAAAATTGGCGAAAAAAATAAAAGAAAGAAAAAGAAAAAGCAAGTAGAAAAAGCCAAGAGCTTTTTAAACCAAAAGGCAAGAGCAAAAAGCCAGTAGCCCTTAAAACCAAAAGGCAAGGGTAATAAAAAGGATCCAAGGCTTTGAGCATCAGTGGATAGGAGGGCCCTAAGGAATAAAATCCTGGCCTAAGCGGCTAAACCAAGCTCTCCCTAACCATGTGCTTGTGGCGTGAAGGTGTCAAGTGAAAAGCTTGAGACTGAGCGGTTAAAGTCGAGGTCCAAAGCAAAAACAGAGTGTGCTTAAGAACCCTGGACACCTCTAATTAGGGACTCTAGCAAAGCTGAGTCACAATCTGAAAAGGTTCACCCAGTTATGTGTCTGTGGCATTTATGTATCCGGTGGTAATACTGGAAAACAAAGTGCTTAGGGCCACGGCCAAGACTCATAAAGTAGCTGTGTTCAAGAATCAATATACTGAACTAGGAGAATCAATAACACTATCTGAATTCTGAGTTCCTATAGATGCCAATCATTCTGAACTTCAAGGGATAAAGTGAGATGCCAAAACTGTTCAGAGGCAAAAAGCTACTAGTCCCGCTCATCTAATTGGAGCTAAGTTTCATTGATATTTGAAATTTATAGTATATTCTCTTCTTTTTATCCTATTTGATTTTTAGTTGCTTGGGGACAAGCAACAATTTAAGTTTGGTGTTGTGATGAGCGGATAATTTATACGCTTTTTGGCATTGTTTTTACATAGTTTTTAGTATGATTTAGTTAGTTTTTAGTATATTTTTATTAGTTTTTAAATAAAAATCACATTTCTGGATTTTACTATGAGTTTGTGTGTTTTTCTGTGATTTTAGGTAATTTCTGGCTGAAATTGAGGGATTTGAGCAAAAATCAGATTCAGAGGCTGAAGAAGGACTGCAGATGCTGTTGGATTCTGACCTCGCTGAACTCAAAGTGGATTTTTTGGAGCTAAAGGAGTCCAAATAGCGCACTCTCAATTGCATTGGAAAGTACACATCTAGGGCTTTTCAACCATATATAATAGTCTATACTTTGCCCGAGTTTAGACGATGCAAACTGGCGTTCAACACCAGCTTTCTGCCCTATTCTGGAGTTAAACGCCAGAAACAGGTTACAAAGCAGAGTTAAATGCCAGAAACAGGTTACAAACTGGCGTTTAACTCCAAGGAAGACCTTTACACATGAAAGCTTCAATGCTCAGCCCAAACACACACCAAGTGGGCCCGGAAGTGGATTTCTGCATCATTTACTTATTTCTGTAACCCTAGTAACTAGTTTAGTATAAATAGAACTTTTTACTATTGTGTTAGATATCTTTTGATCATTTTTGAGACTATCCTTGTATCACTTTTGATCTCTTGATAACGTTTAGGGGGCTGGTCATTCGGCCATGCCTGGACCTTGTTCTTATGTATTTTCAACGGTAGAGTTTCTACACACCATAGATTAAGGTGTGGAGCTGTGCTGTTCCTCATGAATTAATGCAAAGTACTATTATTTTTCTATTCAATTCAAGCCTATTTCTTCTCTAAGATATTCATTCGCACACAAGAACATGATGAATGTGATGATTATGTGACGCTCATCATCATTCTCACTTATGAACGCGTGCCTAACAAACACCTCTGTTCTACATGCAAACAAGCTTGAATGCGTATCTCTTAGTCTCCTGATCGTGAGATCAAAGTCTTCGTGGTATAGGCTAGAATTATTGGTGGCCATTCTTGAGATCTGGAAAGTCTAAACCTTGTCTGTGGTATTCCGAGTAGGATCTGGGAAGGGATGGCTGTGACGAACTTCAAACTCGCGAGTGCTGGGCGTAGTGACAGACGTAAAAGGATTACTAAATCCTATTCCAGTATGATCGAGAACCGACAGATGATTAGCCGTGCGGTGACAGCGGATTTTGGACCATTTTCACTGAGAGGACGGGATGTAGCCATTGACAACGGTGATGCCCAACATACAGCTTGCCATGGAAAGGAGTATGAAGGATTGGATAAAGGCAGTAGGAAAGCAGAGATTCAGAAGGAACTAAGCATCTCTATACGCTTATATGAAATTCTCACCAATGAATTACATAAGTATCTCTATCCTATCTTACATTTTATTTATATTTTAATTATTAAAACTCTATAACCATTTGAATCCGCCTGACTGAGATTTACAAGGTGACCATAGCTTGCTTCAAGCCGACAATCTCCGTGGGATCGACCCTTACTCAGGTAAGGTTTATTACTTGGACGACCCAGTGCACTTGCTGGTTAGTTGTGCGAAGTTGTGAAGAAGAACTAAGATTATGAACGTGCGTATTAAGTTTTCAGCGCCGTTACCAAGGAATGAATGAT
This sequence comes from Arachis hypogaea, assembly GCF_003086295.3. Classification (NCBI taxonomy): domain Eukaryota; kingdom Viridiplantae; phylum Streptophyta; class Magnoliopsida; order Fabales; family Fabaceae; genus Arachis; species Arachis hypogaea. The sequence goes on from NC_092055.1 coordinate 30,752,702, forward strand.
CACGATTTCGTGCACCAGAGATATGACACGTCAACTGCAATATTGCTATCTTGTTTATACTGTAAACGAGATAGCCCCTTATCCCGTTTACACTGTAAACGAGATAAGACCGAACGACGCCTATAAGTATAAGTCATTTACAGCTTGTTCTTGGACCCCATTTTGACTTAGTCAAACTCTTTCTCCCCTCTTTTTACCCTTTCTTACCATATTTGAGTCTGATACGGTGATGACACACTAGGCGGGGAACGATGGGGCCATCAACAGACTAAACGAGACGTCGCATTACGCCGGGGCAGCCGACTTCGAGGTTAGTTGTGTTATATTCGGTTAATCTAAGTATGTGGAAATTGTTGGGGTAGTTTGGTAGTGACTAGTACTGATTAAAATGCTTTAGGGATTGGACTGTATGATGAATTTGGAACAATATTTGCTTGTGTAAGATTGGTATGAATTAATTAGGATTTGCTTACCGACATAAGTAATTTAGAGACATCTGTAGAGTAGACACATGGTAGTATGTTCCTAAGTAATAGTAGTACTTTGTTCTTAAGTAGAGTACAAAAATTTATTATTATCTCTTTATAGGTTAAAAATCTTTTTTTTTTTCATTCCGCAGAGGCCTCGCCTTCTACTGCCCCGACGAGTTAGCCATACCCTTCTTCCACCGGACGCAATCGTCCCATATCTGGCTGAGGTCGGATTCGGCGACACGGTGCCCCTCAGGGACTTCACATTTGACAATTCCCTGATTTCGGCACTCATGGAGCGATGGCGTCCGGAGACGCACACGTTTCATCTCCCGTGGGGTGAGGTGACTATCACCCTGCAGGACGTGGCGTACCACCTAGGCCTACGTACACACGGGAACCCCATTGGGGGTGCCTTCGTGACTTTGATAGGTGGTATAGTATGGAGACGTGGGCCATGGTTGAGCAGCTGCTTGGTGCCAGGCCTCCGGTGGCGGGACAGCAGGCTGCGCAGAGGAAGGAGTCATTCACGCTGAAGCTGGTTTGGTTGCGTGATCGTGTCCGCCAGACGCCCCCGACCGACGATCCTGAGACCCTCCGATAGTATGCCCGATGCTATATTATGTTACTGATCAGAGGGTATCTGTTGACAGACAAGTCCAACAACCTGGTTCACGTACGGTGGCTACCGCTTCTCCGGGACTTCGGGGAGTGTAGGGCGTTATCTTGGGGCTCTGCTGTGCTGGGCTGGACTTACCAGTCACTCTGTTTGGCGGCACAGCGGGGTGCCACGTACATCGCCGGTTGCACTCCGCTATTGATAAGTTGGATTTACCAGAGATTTCCTCAGTGGTGTCCACCAGATAGAGGAGTCTACCAGTATCCGCTAGCTGCGAGGTAACCAAATATTACTTTTTTATTTCGCATTAATAGACGTGTTAATTCGCAAGGTTTGTTAGTTAATGAATTGTATATATCTCTGTTACTGTCAGGTTGGTTGGATTGCAGCAGCAGAGTAGGGATCAGCATCAGGCCAGGTCCTATATTGGAGGGTATCGATCGACCGATTAAGATTCGATGAGGTTAGTCATGAAATTAAATATTTTATTTTTTTTTTAAATACTTGCTGTGTTGTAATACTTGTTATTTTGTTACACAAATTTTTATTCAGTTTGCATGGAGGGTATATGATGACCCTGCGCTGCAGGCCCTGTGCCTGCACTGGTTCCGTTAGGAGGAGGAGTGGGGTACATGGTTGTCGGCCGTTCTGCTGGTGTGCTTCAACATTGTCCGGTTTCACCACGTTGATCGGGTGAAACAGCAGTTCATCGGGGAGCAGCCAGTGCCAGGCATGCCAATGAACCTTGACAGGTATGAATGATGGTTAATTTCTTCAAAGTTATACGTTGGTAGTTGTTTGTTATTCTGATAGTGATACTACTTTATTTACGTAATGTGTTTAAAAATAGGTATCTGACCACTACTGGTCGTGGTGAGGATGTCTGGTGGCCAGAGCGACTCCAGTAGTGGTACGACGGTTGGAGGTAGAGGTTCGAGCCCGGTCGCAGGATTACCGTTCACCATACGTTCGACACTAGGCCTACCAGTGAGTACTACGATTGGTGGCGTGGGGCTTGACGTGTGAGGCATCTATTGGGGCAGGAGGTTTTGGAGGACCCCAGGCTGGTAGAGTTGCCCCCCGACGTCCAGCCCACTGCTAGCCAGCCGAGAGACGATCTGACTCTTCTGAGGGGCGTGCCGGATTGGAGGAGACGTGTGAGGGAAGTCAGAGAGGACACTCGCCGACCTGCTAGGAGGGAGCGGGCCAGAGAGAGTGTCGACCAGGTGAGCCCGTCAGGAGGGAGAGGGCCAGGCCTTGACGAGCTAGGGGCAACGCAGAGTCGGAGGAGGAGGCAGAGTTCGACTGTCAGGAGGATGAGGGAGACATACCAGTTCACAGTGTCGCTTCACCTATAAGACCGAATCCTCCACCTCCTCCCCCTCCCTCGGGGCAAGGAGTGTGACATTCATCCGGTTCCGATGGGTAGCAGTCTCGGCAAGCTTGGGATACATCACCACCAGGTTGGTATGAGAGAGGTCTATCCGGGACCCAGCAGGAGGAGGACGTGCTGCTAGACGAAATTCTGATTGACGATGCCTTCCTACACACCGTCCAGCCCGCCACCATGGATCGGTTAGCCGAGGCATTCCGCACAGGTAGGGAGGTTAGGATCGCGGAGGACCATCACCCATCAGCTCCGGCTAGACATGGTGGGTGCTAGACAACTGTGCACTCCACCCACCCTCCAAACCTCCCTGAACATAACAAAACAGGATTGCTTCAGCCATGCCGTACACCTACTTAGTATATCGTATAGAAGTAATGAAAAGCACAAGTAAACTTAGGCTTACCAGTATCCGACGTTCTGCCGAAGGGCCACACAGAGGCTCCATTAACACCCATTCTCAGCTTGACGGCACTGCACATGGTACTTTAACCGGTCTGATTCGATCACCCGATACTCCGCACTCCTCCGAATATTGTAGTTCTTCACACCTTGAAGCACTGCCTCTCGGCTCTTAAACTTGTGGCCGACCCGAAACTCTACACCGCCGTCTAGGTTGTAATCCTCTTCACCCGTGTCAAGAAACAGAGTCCTCTCATGCATGACGTCTAGATCCAGACTGTGATGGTGAGACAGAACTGCCGAAAGTGCCGGTATTGGAAGAGGTGGAGGCAAGACATGGTGGGCCACGGTCGGAACAGGTGTCTCCGGAACACACTCATCCTCATCCCTACTATCAGACAAGTCACTGTCACCACTGTCCCCCACGTAATCCTCGTCCGACTCCTCCTCGCCCTCCTCTGCCTCATCCACTGGAACGGCGACATGAATGGGCAGTGGTGCAAGGGGTCGGTCGTCCTGCACATAGGTCGAGTGTACGGAAGGACCGTCGCCACCGTGTCCCACCTCTACAGAAAGCTCCATTATTTGCTCAACCATGATCCTCCCATGGATGTCGAACATCACTCGCACATGCTCGTCCCCTAGAAGTCGGAATAGTCGAAACCGGAAGACTCCGTTACCTATGGGTGCCAGCAACCTATACGCCACCCTTCCGATTTTCCTCGCTTTTGTACCCCCGAGCTTGCTCAATATCAAACTCCTCAAATCGGACAACATCTCCACCCGCCGAGTTCGAAACAATATCGGATCCTCACACTCAAATGTCACCCTGTTCTCGCCGTTTCTCATACGACAGTTGAGATAAACAAGCACAACTATGTATGGACTATTACTTGCCATTAATGCCTTGTATTTGTGAGAAATAAGAGACACAAAAATGATAGAAAAAGTTTGTGAAGAATACCAAGGGTTACACATCCTTTTATATCTGGTGGGATTCTACTCCATGTATCTCGTTTACACTGTAAACGAGATGAACATTCTATGTATCTCGTTTACACTGTAAACAAGATACATGCAATTTTATCTCGTTTATAGTGTAAACGAGATATGACTAGGGAACGCAAATCAATAAATATTTTTAAAAATATTTATTTCCGTAATTATTACTTTTATTTTATTTATTTAAATAAAAAATCCGATAATTGAGATAATTCTTTAGTAAAAGAAGGTGGTCAACTATGAAGTACAGGTATTTTGCTAAGTTGTCATGTCCGCATGTCGAATACATTTTGGACATGATACTCATCGATACTCGTCCAATACACGTGTCTGCCGTGTCTTAATAAAAAATAAAAAAAATTCTGGACACACTTAGACACATCTAAAAAATTCTTAACATGTATTCTTGAAATAAATTTAGAAATAGTATACATTATTATTTAGGGAAATTTACTCAAATAAAATTTTTGGAGACACTTTTTACCAGAATACAACTTTGTAAAACTGAAGATGCAATTGCAATTTTTACTACTCTATAGAAATTGCTATTGGCAGCAGTGGATTAAGAATACGCTACTGTCGCATTTACGTTGTTTAGCGTGCAAGCAGAAACCGCTATAGGCAGTATTGGTTTCTGAAGGAAGGAAGATAATGTGAAAACTGCTATAGGCAGCAACGATTTATGAAGGAGGAAAATAATGCAAAAACTGCTATAGGTAGCAGCAATTTCTAAAAGAGGGAACAGAAGTAGTTTCGGTGAGATTTATGCAAAATTTTTTATTAAATATCTATCACTTATCTAAAATCTTTATTCATATGTTATTTTTTTATATAATATGATATATTTTTTTCAGAAGAGTTTGAAAAATTTTATAATATATTGACTGGTGAAGATAACCTTTATATCATTATATTATATGTTGATCTTATGATGAGAACAAATTCAGATGAGAGGGTATATATACTTTACCTTTCATATGAGACAAAATTAATAGCACTTGTGTAATTGCATTAATGAGGTTGAATAAAATATATTATATAGTTAGAATATTGAACAATTACGTTGATAATGAATTTTGTATTCCATGTTTATTGTGATATTTTTTTTAAAGACAAAAAAATATTTTACTTCATTAGAAAGAAAATATAGAACTTGGAATTCAAGATATATAAAAAAATTTTCAAATGTCACAGTACTAAGAGTACTTTACTTAATTTTTTGGGATACAAAAAAAATCTAAGTAAGAATACAATAGAAACTAACATTAGGAAGTAAAAATGGTAAATAAAATAAGAATGTCCTGATTTTCATTAATGTGAGATATTTTATTAAAAGCAAATTCATCGGATGTTTTGTGAAAAAAATTGTGGATAGTATTTTTGGCAAAAATATCTATAATTTTTTTTTAATCTTTAATTGAGTTATTCAATCACAAACGTAGAATAAAATTAAAAAAATTCAACAAAACAAAATAAGTTGATCTGACAAAATAATAACATCTAAAAGAGATTTCTCAAAATCACATTCCAGTACACACTAAACCAAATCGAAGCCATTTTTCACAACCAAACAAAATAAAGCCAAAACTCCAATTCACAAACCAGAATTAAAAATAAAACACCATATAAGATTATTACTAAAATTCGATCTTATTAAGTAAGCTTACAGAAAAGATATATTCTAAATGTTCACATAAATTCCTATTTTAAAAGTCATTAGGCCAAAATAACCATAATGTTTTAAAGAACCTGAAAATACCAGGATGGGAGTGGAAGACTACTCCGCATGCTACATGTATATGAAGACAAGATATAAAAAATCATAACAGGTAAGTTGACACCGAAATAATATAGCAACAAGTGAATAATACATTTTTTCTGAGAAGAAAGGTTATTAATTTTTGCCTACATGAAAACAAGCATTAGCAACAATTGTAAATCTTCACGTTGATCAGATTATATACCAAATAAAGAATGATGATCGGAATAGAGCAAGATATCAGGCTTATGGAATGGAAAAAATAGGAATATAACCACACATACCTGTACTGGTTTATGACCAAACCAAATCGTAGAAATCGCTGCTGCCTATAGTGGTTTTTACTTGCACACTGCTCCACGTAAACCGCGGTTACCAGTAGTGGTTTACGTATTTTTCTAATCTGTTACTGCCAGTAGCGGTTTCTACAGATTTAAAATAATTTGTATTTGTGTCTTGTGATTTAGAAAGTTGTACTCTAGAAAAATTGATCTCTAAACATTTTATTTAAGTGAATTATCCTATTATTTATTAAAATAAAAAATATTTTAAATATTTTATATAATTAAAATAAGATATTAAAAATAATTAAAAATTAATTTATATTTTAATATCAATAAAATATCAAAGTAATAAAAAATTCGTATCCCGTGTCTGTGTTAGTGTCCATGCATCATAGGTGGTTAAAAACTTCAATAAAAAAACTCATATCAATTTATATACTATTTCAACTCAATGTCTTTCATAAAAGTCACAAGAAAAGTAATTGTTAATGCAAAAGGAAAGATATCTTTGTTTGTTGTTCATTTTTTCTTTTTCTTCGTTTGAGTTTATCTTTTGCATGATTGAATATGATATGTTATTTTTTTAAATTTTTAGTTCCTTTTATCTTCCTCAGAAAAATTATAATACATGTCATGCTCCTCGTTTTAAATCCCATAGAATGGGCTAAAAATAAATTTTGAGGTGTTACATAGCATGTTTATTGTGAATTTGTGTTCTCACTTTTTTTCCTTTTCTTATACTGTCTCCAGATGATTGTGGCGCATCGGTTGAAAATAACATAGTGTCCTTGAGAGTGACATGACCATACCAAACATGTGTAGGTAGTTACGACTACTACTACTGTACTCTATAATATCTATTTAGGTCGTAGTGTAGAAGAGAACCTGCTAGTTATTCGTCATTATTTTGGAATACGAACCTTCAAATACCAAAGAAGCAGTCACTGAATATGGTCTACCTTATTTCGGATTCAGAAACGAAAGAGAATGAAACCAATTATCTTAGCAAAGAAGTAAGAGAGGAGGAGGATCCAATAGAGAAGGATTTAAAGGAAGAGGCCCTTTTTTCTTTAAGCCCGAGAATTGAGTATATATCATGTTCCTTGGTTTTGGCACCACACCAGATCATAACACATCTCATGCGACGAAACAGAGTCTTTATCGTCACTGAAAAGCATTGGAGGAAGATTACTGTTGTCCAAATTTGTTGAGTAATGAAAGGTTCAAATGAAGGATGGTATACCAATGCATTCAAACATTTAAAATAAATTAAATAGATAAAAAAATTTATTATGAGTCTTATTCATATTACTATGAAAGTATCCTAGATAAGAAATATCTTAAAACAATAGAAAGTAAGTCCTAGACTAAATTTTGTTGAAGCAACTCCCATTCTCATCTCATACTCCATCCTTCATTAGAACCTTTCATTACTCTACGAATTTGGCACTAGTAATCCTCCTCCAATATTTTTTTGAAAGATAAATACTCTATTCTGTCGGTGTGACATGGTAAGTCCCATCACAAAACTGGAATTACGACACATTGTCAATTCTTGGACTCAAAGAGAAAAGGTTCTCCTCCTCTGGATCCTCCTCTCTTACTTCTTTGCTTAGGTCATTGAACTTGTCCTCTTACATTTTTAAATTTGAGCTAAGATTGATCATATCTGGTGACTGCTTTTTGGGTGCTAGAGAGCTCGTATTAAAAAAATATTATTAATAACCGTGGACTATCTTTCACACTACGACCTAAATAGACAATATGGACCATAGTAGTAATGGTTGCAACTGCCCAAACATGCTTAGTAGGGTCATACTCATATGTCACTTTTAAGGGACACCATATCTCCACCCGATGCTCCATAATTCTATGAAGATAGTATAAAAAAAAAGAAAAGAGGTGAAAATACAAATTCTTAGCAGGTATATTATGTAATACTTTTATAACTATCTCCAGTCCATTCTATGAGATTTACAAAAAGGAGCATGACATGTATTATTTCTTGGTCAGATAAAAGAAAGGAAAAATTTTAAAAAGATAATATTAGCATATTCAATTATGAAAAAAGAAAAATTTAAATGAAGATAAAGATAAAAAAATAAACAAACATAGATATATCTTCTTTTGCATTAATAAAGACTTTTTTTTTATGACTTTTATAGTAGGTATTGAACTCAAAACATGTATATATATTGATGGGAATATCCTTAAGTTATCGAAAATTTTTATCCCAAAAGCTTATCGATTATCTTCCCTTATCGAAAAATTACGTCGATTATCATGTCTTCCTTTATCGAATAATTATTCTCTCAGTTCTTTAATGATGTAGAGCATTTAAAACAATATAATACAAAAATTATATAACACATAATATCATATGTATACACATTTTTCTTAAAAAAAGACTCATATGTATAAGAATAATAAAGATGATATTAATCACAGATAGCATACTATATATATATATATATATATATATATATATATATATATATATATATATATATATATATATAACACTAATGATAATAATAGTGGTAGTAATAATAATAAGAGAAATTATAAAATATGTCATGCACGAATATAAATAAAACACATGGGACCCCTACATAAATATGGTTTCAGTAATGTTAGGAAGACAAAAAAATAGAAAAAGTATAGGTAGACAATGAAAATACTAAACATTACAAACAATGGATATATCGGATATTCATTTCAATAGGTGTGCGGATGGTTATTCTAATATTAAGATTTAGGTGGGTAATTTGGAGGTGTAGCGTGTTTTGATTTGATTGATGATTGTTTATATTATTCAAGAAAATTATTGGTTACCTAACATAACCCAAAAAATAACCAGAACTTGCCTTATTTAGCATTCATTAATTGTTGCAACAATTAATGAATGCTAAATAAGACAAGTTATGACTATTTTTGACTGATTTTCTTTGGTTACCAAACATTTCTGTTTCTAGAGCCCCTTGATTTATTTCTAATAGTATGGTGCTGATTCTTTCTTGTATTTGCACACAAAATTTTTGTAAAAGAAAGAGTTTGAAGAATAGAATTGAGAGGATGATCTCTCACTTTGTTAGTCTGCTCCTATTTATACATTTCTATTAACATGTGTGGTTAGAGTATTTAAATTTTAAAAAAAAAATTTCGTTAGTAATTAGACTTTTATGCAAATTTAAAATTTGAAACATCTACGTTCTTATTAACCGAGTGTTCTTTCTGAATTTGGGTGGTTCTTATATTCAACCGTCTTAAGTCAATAACATATACAATCTTAGGTAAATATTTAGAGTATACCCATTCAAACTAGAGGCAATATCGAAGAAATCCTAAGTATACCCACTTGGAAAAACTCAGGTAAATATCTAAGAATATTAGCCTATTGAAAAAGATCAACAAATAAATCTTTAGAATGGATAGAGAAAAAGACCCTTCAGAAAATTGAAAGGTAGAAAGAAAAGCATCTTAAATCAAGCTAAAAAAGAAATTCTTTATCCATATAGTGATCTAGGCCATTCCAACCTATGTTATGAGTGTTCTTAGATTCCTAAAAAACTTTTTAAGAATATGCACAAAAAATTACTACGTTCTGGTGGAGGTCAACTGAAAAGGATATAAGTATAAATTGAAAAAGTTAGGACAAAATTTATGTTAGCAAGAAAGATGGAGAACTAAGATTCAAGGAGTTTACACACAAAAAATATATCTCAATTAGCAAAACAAGCTTGGAGGATAAGCAAAAATTCAGAGACTTTGTGGGTCAAGGTCTTGAAGGCTATCTATTTTCTTAAAATAAACTTCTGGTATGCAAAAGCAATAAAAGGTTCAACATAGATTTAGAGAAGAATCTTTGAGATAAAAACATTCTTAAAAAAAATATGGAGTGTAAGTAAAGAAAACAACATTGATTTGTGAGAGGATAAATAATACATGGGGTATCATCACTAATGGGAATGGAAAACTAAGAAGCTAACAAGGTGGAGGAATTTATTAATCCGAATAGAGAGTGGAATACATCAAAAATCAAATTCATATTTTCTTAAGTGATTAGCAAAAAAATAGTATGCATGTAACACCCTACCACACAAAGCTTTACACCTAGGATGTAAAACAGAGGTGGCGAGGCGCTATGACCTCTAAAAGAAAAATTACATATTAAATATAGTGAAAAAGGTTTATAACTAGGAGCCATTGAAGAAAGGGATAAAGCAAAATCGTTAAATTGAAAGGCATAACGCTCCCAAAACGATAAAGCAAACGAAGCAAGATAGAACAAGCTAAGGAATTAATATACCAAGAGTTCCAAAATACATATAACAAAACTCAAGAACTCGGCTCGCGAAGATAAACCGGCCGAGCGAATAAGTGTACATACATACATACATACATACATACATACATACATACATACATACATACATACATACATACATTAGAGGACCCGAAATACACCCAAAATATAGAGTTACAGAACCTATTTCTCCAAAATAACCTCTAAGAGGAATTAATACAGCATATATTTAATAGTTGGAGATAATAAGTATCTAAGCAAATACAGATAACCAAAATAAACCCAAAAGGTAAAAGTCTTCGCAACATCAGAAGCTTCTAGCATGCCTCAGCGAGGTGCCTCACGTCTTGCATCTAAAAATCACAAAATCTGCATGAGTGAGAATTGGAGGTTCTCAGCATGGTAACAGTGCCCACATATCTAACATATAATGTCCTGGGAAAGCCGAAGGTGATCCTAGAACTTCCAACAGATAATTAAAGCTTAAAAACATATCTAACCTATAAAGATAAAACATGCAACTAGCTAAGGGTCTTTAGATCTATCTAAAACTCCCCTTTCCAACTCCTCCGAACCTCCCAACCACCAACGAAACCAAGGTACCACAAACACAATTATTTCAAGCAAGGAAAATGACAAATAGAAGGCATATACAGCAAATAAAGCAGGTAGCAAATAGTTTATGCAGTCACTTAGGCAATCTAAATAAATCACACCAAACAAACATATAGATGCATATAATGCCTGCCTGTCTTAGTGGCTGATGAGTCTCATCTGTCGGTTATAAAGCCAACCCGACAAGTCCTGGTAGCTAACAATTGGACTGTCCCTCTATCGCGCGTCCCCAACTCGAGTTATTCACACTCAAAAACATAATCATAATCATAATCATACAACACCCACTTTGGGGTTTATCCACGGGGGCCAGCTCATCCAGAACTTTCACAGTGTCCGGCCACACTTACGACATAGGGTCAGCAAAGTATCGAGTCTCAACCTGGAGCACGTGGTGACTAGTCACTGCTTTCATCCAGGAAAACTCGTATCTCAAATAATCATTTCACATTCATTCATACACATTCCATAATCATTCATTATGACTATATCATCAATTATACATCATATAATTCCACCTTTCATACATCACTTATCATAACTCGTGGCAATTGGGCGAAATCACAACCCTTGCGTCCACCCGAGGAGCCTCTATACTAACCAACCTGGAGCAAGTGGGGCGAAACCACACCCTTGTGTCCACCCAGGAGGTACGTTTTCATATGTCCAAGAGGAACTAAGGAGGGGATCCTAGCCTCCCACCATCTCGCTGGAGGCGATTTTACAATACCAGGAGGAACAAGAAAGGGGATCCTCACCTTCCTTCATCTCTCTGGGGTTGCACTTTCGAGAAAGAGAGCTCAAGATAAAACAATCATTCAAATTCATATTTTCATTTCTAGCCATAAATCAATATTTATCATAACTATCCAGCTCATAACATAATCCATAACCAGCCAATAGTCATTATTAAATACAGCCCTTCGACTCATGGCATACACCGCACTTCCACCATCACCCTCAGCAACTCATACGATCTTCATTAATCACAATTCATAATTAACTCTCCCCTTACTTCATCCTCAAGTTAAAAACACACAAGTCATATTTGCTTAAAACATTACAAGCTTGCCGGGAAGGTGGAACATTTAAAAATAAAGTTTTTATAAGAAAACAAAACAGTGTGCGTACGCATAGGGTTATGCATGCGCACGCCTAGAAGGATTTTCAGAAAGTGTGCGTGTGCACAAGGTTGTGCGTACGCACAAAAAGTAAAATTTTCATTGTTGAGTGCACGCACAGAACGTGAGAATGCCCCCAATAGAACGCACTTCCCAGTGTGTGCGTGCGCAGAGCTTGCAAAGCTTCGTTGGTTGTGTATGCGCATATAGCGTGCTAGCGCTCCCAGCAGCAGCCATATCTCCTTGTGTTCGTGCGCACAAGAGCGTGCGTACGCACATTTTCAAAAATACACGGGGTGTGCGTGCACACACAAACCAGAAATCACAAATTCTACAGCATTCATAGAATTCAAATTTCAGACACCAAATTGCAACGATCATATCTTTTTATACAAAATTCGAATTTCTACAAAATTGATACCGTTTTAATGCTCTTTAAATTATCTTTGATTTGAGATAAAATTCATTTCATTTCAAAAACTGTAACTCAAGATATGATCCGTTGAAGTTCATCAAAAATCCATTTTTACAAAAGTTCACTAAATCCGCAACTTACCAAAATTCTCAACCAAAACCACACCAATTCAGCCTCAACCACAATCCAAATTTTCTATTCATTCCACAACACATCAATTCTCTATTTTGTCAACTTTAACTCAATAATCCAAGTTCACAATTCACAATACACCTTATCAATTTCCAATCTTCCATTTTCATCAAACCTCAAAACCAAGACTTCCAATTCCACATTGTTCAACATACAAACCAATTAACCAAATCAAGCATAATTCTCAACTTCAAATCAACATACCAATCATCATCATCATATACAATTCACATGCACCAACAATAAGAACATCATTTACACCCTCCAAAACTAATAATCACGTAATCCATATAATCCATTATATTCAATCAACAACATCTCAAATTCAATGCCTATCCTAGGGCCTCTAGCCTAAGTTTTCACATTACATTATATTTTAGATACAGGAAACCGAAATTATACCTTGGCCGATTCCCTGCTCAACCCGGAACACTTCTAATTTCACTTTTTCCTCAAGCTTTCGGGACTCAACACCTCACCAATAGAATTTTCAGCTTGAAATCCACTTCCAAGCTTCCAAAATCACCAACAAGCTTCAACCCACTTACATATACATTGCCTAATACACATAATATGCACCCACACACATAAACTCAATACCCAATCACAACAACTCAAGAATTAGACTTATGGATGAGAAATCTTACTACACCCAAGGATCAAAGAGGCAAGATTAAGCTTTCCCTTAAAGCTAATTGGATCCTATAACATCAAAGAGCCCCAAAATCTCAACACTTTAACCCAATAATTTCGAAATCAAAGCTGAGAAAACTGGAAGAGATTCGTGGCTTACCTCTTGATTAAATTTGTGGGTTTTGTAGAGCTCAGCGACGCGGTTGCAGGCTGCAAACGGTGCGGCAATCGGAGCTCCAGATCAAAAGTTATCAAGGATTAAAGATTAGGTGAGGGTTTGAGTTTAGGAATTGGGGTTCTTCCCCTCTTGCTGCACCAGCAGCGTGAATTGCATGAAATGGGAGAGAGAAATGGGCTGAGTTCATTTAATTAGGTGAGTGGGTGGGGTCCACGGGCCCGGTTTGGATCCGATTCGACCGGTTTGGCCCGTTCGGCCCAATCTCGGGCCAAATTCTATAAAATTAGTGTCAAAATTCTCATTTTAATTTTCTCTATCATATTAAACTATAAAAATCACCTTTCTAATTTTTTAGAATAAATTTTAATTTGTGGGTTAATTATGCGTTAATTAATCGGGTTTTATATTCTACCCACCTAAATAGGAATTTTGTCAACAAAATTCGAATTCAGTTACCTGAAAATAGGTGCAGGTAGTCTGTCCCCATTTCTAATTCAAGTTCCCGAGTACATCCTTGTCTTTAGTTCGATTCCAAACAACCCTTACTAATGAGACTCCTCTTACTCAGAGCTTCTTGAAGCTGACCTCATACTCGAAACGTCAATCTCCCTTCAGTTAAACTAATTTAGGTTGTAAGACATGCGTTTGTTTCAGAAGCGTGCTTCAGAAGTTACGAAATGTGGAGTACATCGAATAGGTTCGAAAATGCTAGTTTGTTGAAGTAATCCTCACCAATGCGTATCTCCCTTCTTCAAACTTGAGGAGTTTTCTCCTTAGGTCCGCATAACTCTTTTGTTGGCTCTTCGTAGTGAAAATCTTAAATCGGCTTTTTCGTTGTCTCGGCTATCAAACTCAGGAACTACGATGCTTGATACTTCTAGTTTCAGATCAATACAAAGGCGTCTAGCACACTGTGAAATCCCACCATCTCCTTGGTGTATAGTCTCGTTAATATCTCTGATAATTAGTTTGCTCCGATGGACGGAATGGACTTGGTCACTTGTTCCACGATTATCTGACAGCATCACCTTCTGTCCTAGACCTCAGCAATCTATTCCGAAATCAATGGCTATCCTTCCTCACTTTCAGGGTAGAACCTTCAATGGTTACATCATTTCGAATGGCTTCTGTTGGTCACTTTTTATTCTCTAACATGTCATCTACTTAATCACACGTGCCGCCACATCATTTCATCGAGCCACCCCAAAATATCTTCCTTGAATTCATGACATGTTTCGGTAATTACAGGGTGAATCAAAAATCCGTTCTTGTGTGCTTCCGACAATAGTTCATGTGTCAACTTTTGACATTAGGCACACTAACCTCTTCCTATACCTTCAATTTCGTTTTCTTCATTCCTCCAAGTTTCTTTCTTGTCTTCCTCGATCTCTCCTTGATTTTCTTGTTTAACAAACTTCCATATCCTTGATAGCTCCTTATCCTCCTTGGTCATACAAGCAATACTAAGAGATTTCCTGCTCAGGCGTCAATCACCGCTTCATGAAGTTGTGTTCGCACGCATCCTAAAGTGTTAGCTTAACCGCAGATAATATGGTTGTCAAGAATTAAGGCTCCAAAATTCTTCGTAGTGCCATAGGCATATTTTTCGTATTCAAAGTCTTGCTCTATGGAATTAACACTTTAATGGTTTCATCTTGGAGTTGTGCGCGACAAAAAATTTAGTACGAGTTAATTTTCAAAAAGATGTTATGTTCAAATTGACGAATAAGCAACACGAAGGATATTCACAAGAAATCAAAAGAAAGTTTTGTATACGATCAAACAGAGTTATACCAATATAATGAAATGCACAAGAAGAGGAATCAAGGTGCATCTCAAGAAAAGAGCTCAAATTGAGAAACTTTGGTAGAAAGAGCAGAGCGTATAGAGTCAAAGAAGTCTCAATTGATTTTGAAGTATACAATTAGCGAATGAAAGCAACTATACTCGCATCAAGTTCCCAAAATTCAAGGATTACGTGGTTATACCAAGACAAGCTCAAGCTCATCTTGGAAGAAAAAGGATTCGTGTGCGTAAAGAGTAAAACTAGAAAGATGCTCAAGTCATTTAAGAAGAACTTCAGATAGAGTTTCAATGTAGGTTTCAAAAGAAGATTAGATCGGGTCGCGAAGATTTTGTTGGCACACTCCCCCTTGCATAAAGCCTTTTGCTGTTCTCTTCCTTCTTCACTGGCATAACTAGCGCCCCTCACAGGGAAACACTTAGTCAGACAGTTTTCTCTTCTAATACTCCCTCCAACTCGATCCTAAACTCTACCGATTATAATGGTGTCTTTGGTTGCGGTACAATCAAAACTAATTCGGCTTCCGGTACTAAGTCTATCACAAACTCACTTTCTCTCCAAGATGGAGGTTCTGGTACACCTTCAGGATTGTCTCGGAAACTCTCTTGCAATAGCGATTTGGTCTCATCTCCACTCGCCCATCAAACGATTAGCAACTAAAGGTTGAATCCGTTCCAGTCCTCTTCCTCGCAGTTCACTGTCACTGGATTTCGAACAATAACTCCGCCACAGCTCTCAACACTTCTGATCCCTTAGATATAATCCAAACCGCTCCTGCTACATCACTTGATCCTCAACCTTCAAGAGCTTAGCCACTCCTCTAAGTTAACTAAATATCGTTCCATCTCAACATATATATATATATATATATATATATATATATATATATATATATATATATAAGGAGTAATAGTCTTCGACTAATCATCGACTTGGCCCTTACGATTATCGACGCTTGTCTTACGTCACAATGAATATTACGTACTAATGGTATGCAAGATAGTTAAAAATTTTAGCAACTAGTTCACCATTACCTCGGGTCTGAGAATCAGATTTGGCTATATCCCGGCCTTTCCTGTGTGAACAATCCCGAGATATATGCCCTGGCTTCCCGTATTGGTAACATACGCCAGTCCGGCCCTGCATGATCTGTTTGGATGATACTTTTTGCACCTTGGACACCTTAAGTCTTCCGGTTGAGTACTAGTCAGCCCTTCAAAAACCTGCCCTTGACGGTTGTCGTTCCTTCGGTCATTGTTCCAGCGTTGAGAACGTGAAGTGACGAAATGACCCCTCTTGAAACTTTGGCCCCTTGGTGTAATATTCATTTTCTTTCCCTTTTTCTCTGTGAAGGATTCCCGGCGATTACTCCTTGTCACCTTGGTCCCTCTTGAGCTTTCTCCCGTTGCTTGACCTATGTTAATTAACTCCGGGCAACCCGTTACCTCCACTGGTACCATTGTATTTGAAACATTATTTCCGCCTTCATTTTCATTACCACTGTCGTTGCCAATTCTAGTTTGTCTTTCCATCCTATCCATTGCTCGAATGGTCGCAGCAGCAACATCATCGATGGCAGCAGCAGCATTCGTCATCATGTTCATGAAATTGGTCAAACTACCTACCGATATAGTTATCTCATTACCTCTCCGTCCTCGACCTTGATTATGCCTACGAGATGCCATTTGGTTCCTGTTCACACCAAACAAGTGATATCAAGGTGATCAGTCTCAATATCGCAAGTCAAGTGTTGAAAGATCCAAATGCATGCTCATGAATTTTATGCTATGTATATCAATCAAATATCCTAAATAGTACATAAACATGACTCAGAGTATGCTCAAAAGCATAGACAGTCCGTCCCTCAGGCTCTACAGGAACGAACTGCTCTGATACCATAATGTAACACCCTACCACACAGAGCTTTACACTTAGGATGTAAAACAGAGGTGGAGAGGTGCTACGACCTCTAAAAGAAAAATTATATATTAAATATAGTGAAAAAGGTTTATAACTAGGAGCCTTTGAAGAAAGGGATAAAGCAAAATCGTTAAATCGAAAGACGTAATGCTCCCGAAGCGATAAAGCAGACGAAGCAAGATAGAACAAGCTAAGGAATTAATATACCAAGAGTTCCAAAATACATATAACAAAACTCAAGAACTCGGCTCGCGAAGATAAACCAGCCCGAGCGAATAAGTGTGTATGTGTATATATATATTAGAGGACCCGAAATACACCCAAAATATAGAGTTACAGAACCTATTTCTCCAAAATGACCTCTAAGAGGAATTAATACAGCATATATTTAATAGTGAAGATAATAAGTATCTAAGCAAATACAGATAACCAAAATAAACCTAAAAGATAAAGGTCTTCGCAACATCAGAAGCTTCCAGCATGCCTCAGCGAGGTGCCTCACGTCCTGCATCTGAAAACCACAAAATCCACATGGGTGAGAACCGGAGGTTCTCATCATGGTAACATTACCCACATATCTAACATATAATGTCCTCAAAAAGCCGAAGGCGATCCTAGAATTTCCAACAAATAATTAAAGCTTAAAAACATAACTAACCCATAAAGATAAAACAGGCAACTAGCTAAGGGTCTTCAGAGCTATCTAAAACTCCCCTTTCCAACTCCTCCGAACCTCCCAACCACCAACAAAACCAAGGTACCACAAACACAATTATTTCAAGCAAGGAAAATCACAAATAGAAGGCATATATTGCAAATAAAGCAGGTAGCAAATAGTTTATGCAGTCACTTAAGCAATCCAAATAAATCACACCAAACAAACATATAGATGCATATGATGCATGCCTGTCCTAGTGGCTGATGAGTCTCATCTGTCGGTTATAAAGCCAACCCGACAAGTCCTGGTAGCTAACCATTGGACTGTCCCTCTGTCGCGCATCCCAAACTCGAGGTATTCACACTCATAAACATAATCATAATCATAATCATACAACACCCACTTTGGTGTTTATCCACGAGGGCGAGCTCATCCCGAACTTTCACAGTGTCTGGCCACACTTACGACATAGGATCAGCAGAGTATCGAGTCTCAACCTGGAGCACGTGGTGGCTAGTCACTGCTTTAATCCAAGGAAACTCGTATCTCAGATAATTATTTCACATTCATTCATACACATTCCATAATCATTCTTTATGACTATATCATCAATTATACATCATACAATTCCACTTTTCATACATCACTCATCATAACCCGGGGCAAGTGGGGCGAAACCACAACCCTTGCGTCCACCCGGGGAGCCTCTATACTAACCAACTTGGAGCAAGTGGGGGCAAAACCACACCCTTGCGTCCACCCAGGAGGTACGTTCTTATATGTCCAAGAGGAACTAAGGAGGGGATCCAAGCCTCCCACCATCTTGTTGGAGGCAATTTTACAATACCAAGAGGAACAAGGAAGGGGATCATCACCTTCCTTCATCTCTCTGGGGTTGCACTTTCGAGAAAGAAAGCTCAAGATAAAACAATCATTCAAATTCATATTTTCATTTTCAGCCATAAATCAATATTTATCATAGCCATCCGGCTCATAACATAATCCATAACCAGCCAACAGTCATTATTAAATACAGCCCTTTGGCTCACGGCATACACTGCACTTCCACCATCACCCTCGGTAACTCATATAATCTTCATTAATCACAATTCATAAATAACTCTCCCCTTACTTCATCCTCAAGATACCACCCTTCCTAGCTTCCTCTCATTATTAATCATACTATAAGGATTTAGTACTAAGAGGATGAAAATGGAGGCTTAGAAGTTTGAAATTCGGTTTTAAAAACACAAAAGTCATATTTGCTGAAAACAGGGTCACGGAAGATTACAAGCTTGCCGGGAAGGTGGAACATTTAAAAACAAGGTTTTTATAAGAAAATAGGGCAGTGTGCGTACGCATAGGGTTGTGCGTGCGCACGCCCAGAAGGATTTTTAGAAAGTGTGTGTGCGCACTGCGTACACACAGAAAGCAAAATTTTCGTTGTTAAGTGCACGCACAGAACCTGCAAACGCCCCCAACAGAATGTACTTCCTAGCATGTGCGTGTGCACAGCTTGCAAAACTTCGTTGGTTGTGTCTGCGCATAGAGCGTGCTAGTGCTCCCAGCAGAAGCCATATCCCCTTGCGTGCTTGCGCACAAGAGTGTGCGTATGCACATTTTCAAAAATATACGGGGTGTGCGTGCGCACACAAACCAGAAATCACAAATTTTGCAGCATTCATAGAATTCAGATTTCAGACACTAAATTGCAACGATCATATCTTTTTATACAAAATTTGGATTTCTACAAAATTGATACCGTTTTAAAGCTCTTTAAATTATCTTTGATTTGAGATAAAATTCGTTTCATTTCACAAACTGTAGCTCAAGATATGATCCGTTGAAGTTCATCAAAAATCTATTTTTACAAAAGTTCACTAAATCCTCAACTTACCAAAATTCTCAACCAAAACCACACCAATTCAGCCTCAACCACAATCCAAATTTCCTATTCATTCCACAACACACCAATTCTCTATTTCGTCAACTTTAACTCAATAATCCAAGTTCACAATTCATAATACACCTTATCAATTTCCAATCTTTCATTTTCATCAAACCTCAAAATTAAGACTTCCAATTCCACATTGTTCAACATACAAATCAATTAACCAAATCAAGCATAATTCTCAACTTCAAATTAACATACCAATCATCATCATCACATACAATTCACATGCACCAACAATAAGAACATCATTTACACCCTCCAAAACTAATAATCACGTAATCCATATAATCCATTATAATCAATCAACAACATCTCAAATTCAATGCCTATCCTAGGACCTCTAGCCTAAGTTTTCACATTACATTATATTTTAGATACAAAAAACTGAAACCATACCTTGGCCGATTCCCCGCTCAACCCGGAACACTTCCAGTTTCACTTTTTCCTCAAGCTTTCGGGACTCAACACCTCACCAATAGAATTTCTAGCTTGAAATCTACTTCCAAGCTTCCAAAATCACCAACAAGCTTCAACCCACTTACATGTACATTGCCTAATACACATAATATGCACCCACACATATAAACTCAATATCCAGTCACAACTCAAGCGTTAGACTTAAGGTTGAGAAATCTTATCACACCCAAGGATCAAAAAGGCAAGATTAAGATTTCTCTTCAAGCTAATTGGATCCTATAACATCAAAGAGCCCCAAAATCTCAACACTTTAACCCAATAATTTCGAAATAAAAGCTGAAAAAACTGGAAGGGATTTGTGGCTTACCTCTTGAATAAAGTTGTGAGCTTTGTAGAGCTCGGCAACACGGTTGCATGACTACAAACGGTGTGGCAATCAGAGCTACGGATCAAAAGTTATCTAGGATTGAAGATTAGGTGAGGGTTTGAGTTTAGGAATTGGGGTTCTTCCCCTCCTGCTGCACCAGCAGCATGAATTGCATGAAATGGGAGAGAGAAATGGGCTGAGTTCATTTAATTAGGTGAGTGGGTGGTGCCCACGGGTCCGGTTTGACTGGTTTGGCCCGTTCGGCCCAATCTCGGGCCAAATTCTATAAAATTAGTGTCAAAATTCTCGTTTTAATTTTCTCTATCATATTAAACCATAAAAATCACCTTTCTAATTTTCTAGAATAAATTTTAATTTGTGGGTTAATTATGTGTTACTTAACCGAATTTTACAATGTACCTAGATGAGAAAATTCACGACAGATGATACATTATTGTAGCTCTAAAAGAAAGATGGTATATATATGGTCAAGATAGGCTATCACATTGCTAAAGGATAGGATGGAAGAGGAGAGGATAGGACAACAACTTTGAACACAGATTTGAGGGAGTTTTGAAAAGCGATATGAGATATGAAAGCACCTTAGAAGATCAAAATGTTCCTTTAAAAAGAAGTCTATGACATCATTCTGGTAAGGGTAAATTTATTCAAAAAGAAAATCGTTAGCAATCCAATTTGTCCATTCTGTTTGTAGGTGCCTAAAATGATGGAACATGTTATCCTATTATGCAGATGGACAAGACCTATGTGGTTCAGATTTTAAATACAGGGACACACCCACAAAGGAATTAGTTTCATTAATTGAAATTTGGCTTTAAAAATTTTGCAAAAAGATTAAAGCCAAAGTTGCACATGATAAGGAAGGAAGATAGAGCAAAGTGGGTCACCTAAGTTGGGCTCTCTAGAGGGCTAAAAATTATGCAGTGTTTAATCACTCTAAACCAAATCCTCTAGCTACTATCCATTATGCAAAAGTCCAAGAAAAAAGTTTTAACAAAGTCAATGAATTAATCATCACTAGATGCAAAATCAAAGAACAATTTGCAAATTATCTGTTAAATGAAGACCACTACCAAAGAAGTCATTGGCGCATGCTACTCCGATATTACAAACAAAATGACTTATGTAGCATTAATGAGAGACTAGAACGACGAAATTAGAGGAGGGACTGTATCCAATTTTCTAGCAAATTCAAGAATGGTGGCAGATGCTTGGGTATAATGAGAAAAGCATTAATTCTTGTCAAAAGTCTAGACATGGGGAGAACCTTAATCGATTCAGATTGTCTTACCTTGGGTAAATCCATCAAATTGAAAGGAAGGCTCTGAGAAATAAACTCTGTCCTTCATGATATCAAAACCCTTCAAATGGAACTTTTATTCTGTAGCTTTGTGTAGGTCCCGTGCAATGAAAATATCTTTGTCCATACAATTGTAGCCCTCAAAAGTACAAACTAACTTCCTATATGCTGGTGCACCAATCTTCCTTCACAACTTGAAAACATTTAAAACAACGAGAAACTAATACCAACTTCAGATCCAGCCACCAGTGGTAGACATCTTTCAACTTAGCTACTAGCAATGGGTATCACACCTACCTTTTCCAAACCGATGTGGTAGGCAGAGATACCCATCGTGGAAGGAGGAATCACGATCGTGTTTGGGGTAAAAGGAAACTGTCATTTCCTGAAGAAGAGTGCATTTTTTAGGTGGTTATGACCTCTCTTCCAAGCCTCACCTTGTTTTGGGGGGGAGGGGAGAGACTCCCGAATCACTCCAGTTAGAGGGAGGGGTGCAGTTAACAACAACATCAGTCAATTTCTGCACTCTTAAATTAGCTTGATCCAGATTATGCAGAAGTTGTGACGACCCAATTCTCAATATGTCACGATCATACTGAAAACCGAGTGTCACCAACTTGCTTACCTAAAACTTTAACTATTTATTATTAAGCCTGTAATCGTACTAGTGCACTATCGAATTTTTGGAAAAATGTTTTCTTTATAAAAAGATTTGCGAGGGCAAGTAATTAAACATACACAAGCCATAATAAGGAATTAAGTAAAACATACACAAGGCTAACATTATATATATATACCATTCACATCTTGCTACTATATACATAATTAACACTCTAGGCCCTGGTCTATATAGGAAGCCTCTAAGCTGGCTCCCAAAACTAGCCTAGTCAACTATCTACATCCTACTCTCTCAGTGAGTCTAATCAAAAGTGAGAAACTAAACACAAAAGATAGGCTAATCCCCAAAAACTACCTAAAGGCACATCCTTAGCCCCCAGCCATCAGTTGTCCTCGTCAAAGAAAATCACAATCACATCTGAGCACTCCTCAGGATCCTCGTCCTCATCATCGGAAATCTCAATAAGCTCAGGAGGGGTCCTATCACTCGTACTACTGGTCTGGCCAATACTTGAAGGTCCATTAATAGAGGTAGTGTGTGGCTTCTGATGACGGCTCAGACAAAAATACTGAGATCTGCTCTATAGGAATATCCTCTTCCGGTACATGCTCTGGTATATGCTCTTCCATAGACTCAAGCTCATATTATTATTATTATCTAGACTCCATTATAATTAGAGCAAGTAAAATAAATAAATAACATAATAATAAAATTATATTTCTATTTATTTTTTACTTCGAAGTTTGAAGTCATTTTGTCAAAATAAAATTAATTGCTTTAAAATATTATTTTAAAAAAAGTTCGTGTTAATGTAAAAATTAGAATTGTTACAAAATTAAAATTGAAAATAAATTTAAAGGCCATTTGAAGCAGCAACGATGACCAATTGAAGCCTCTTGATTAATTTAACTCTGAAATTAAGACTGATAGATATGAGAGAGAAAAATGATAGTTAAGATTAGTATTTGAATTCTTTTGAATGTGTATTTGGATGAGTGTTATTTGTTGTTGTAGTGTGGATCGAGTTTACCTGACTTGCACCCGAATCCGAAAAAAAAAATACTCGATCTCATATATAAAGAATTAGTTATTTTTAAAATTACACAAGGCAACGGATTTTTTTCTAAACTCTGTTTTGTTAATATTTAAGGGGATGCTTTTATAAACAATTTTTTATATATCAGTGCTCATTAATATGTATTCCTATTAAAAAATAATACATTACAATATCCAATAGAATTATTGAACAATATATAATTTGTATGATCTCCTTTATAAAATAAACTAGTATTTTTATCTATAATAATATTACGGGAATATAAATTTTTTTAAAACTACGGTCCACTTTGTTCTGATAGTATAGATTATGCATGGCATAAACGATTTATAAAATCAAATTATTTTTACAAAAAAAAAGTCGTAGGTTGACAAAAGTTTCTGGCTAAGAAGACCAAGGTATCTATAGAAAAAAAATCAAATAATAAGATTTTTAGTTATTATTTTTATATGAAAAAGTCTAATTTTTTATTAATAATTAATTTTAACATTCGTTATCTAAAATTTAAAATAATTTAACGCGTATATTTTTACATTCAACTAAGTGTTAACTGTTAAGTCTGTTGCACAAATAGAAATAATTAATTTTTATATTTACTATTTAAAAATAATATTTTTTCTCCCTGTGTATATAAAAATATAATTAGATATTAGCATAAAAAATTATACTGATAGTTATAAAATTAACTCAAAATTAATTTTTTTAACACAATTGAATCTTGATTCTAACTTTTAATTAAAATATTAGTATTTTCTCCAATTTATATGTAATAAATATTTGAAAGAATAAAAATTAAAATATAGATTAAAAAGATAAGTGGTAAAAATTTAAAATTAAATAAAAAACTATGTATATAATAACAATAATAATAATATTTTTTATTTAAATTATATTATTTTGTTAATTTTGTTTTCCGTAAAAGAGAAAGATAGAAAAAATAGAGAATAAAAGAAAAGAGAGAGAAAGATAAAGATGAAAAATGAGAGTGAGAGTGAGAGTTTGTTAATTTTTGAAGAAAAAATTTTATTTTAATTGTAAAAAAATATCGGATGGCATACTTTGATTTCTCAAATTACTAATATATGGAGAGAGGTTGAGAGAATTTAGGATGGGAGTTTATTAATTTAAAAAAAAAAATATTTTCTCTCAATTTTAATAAGAGAGTGTCATGTGACACATTTGATTATTAAATTAGATAGTAATATATGATATATAATATAAGTATATTTTAATTTCAATTTTAATATTTCAATTTTAATTTTAATGTAATTAAAGAATGTCATGTTGCATATTTTGATTGTCAAATTAGTAATTAGTCATTGATATTGATAATGATATATAAAATAGATAGAGTGGTTGAAGGAATGAGAGAAACAGAGAAAGGAAGAGGGACACTACAAGGGAGGCACAGAATACCGGCGGTTTTCTTCTTGATTAGCGGCGGTTTTAAACCGCCGCAAAATCAAAGGCCGGCGGCAAATTGAACCGCCATGGATATGGGCGCCGGAATTGGGTTTGGCGGCGGTTTCCAGCATCGCTGGTATAACCACCACAAAATCAAAATTTCGCGGCACACAATTAGAAAACCACCGCCAAATGAGACTGACACGATTTGCTTCATGTTTACCGGCGGTTTTCAGAACCACCGCTATTTTGGTCAATGGGTAAAAAAATTTGCAGCCGTTTTGAAACCGCCGCAAATTTATGTTTGTCTTTTTTCAACATTACATGGCCTTCAGAGGCATTGCCACCTACATCCAGAAAATTGGCCGGAGCACCCCACCATGCAATTTAATTATATCCATTGTGACCATTGCTAACCCTGCACCATTCACTGTGCAACCAATTTCTCCATCTAACCCAATATACTTTAAATCTTCCTTTGTAGCAGCCACTTGTTGAAAGAAAAAAGACACAATACATATCTAGTGATGAGAAATAGACTACATAGAAAGGACTTGACAAAAAAGTACCAATAAATATTGAGAAGACTGGCATTGCCAATACAACAAATGAAAACAAAATCGTCAATACAACAAAAGTATCTGTCTACAACTAATAATTTACATTTACATTTAAAAATCACTCATGCTAACCCAAGCAGAAGAAAAACCATACAAATTTGAAATGACATCAAAATTTGTAAATATATTGAAAAAATATGCACAAAAATGAAATATGCAGAGATGAAAAGAACATAAATTGTACAAGATTTGTTGATCACCATTTGTTCCATTTCTGCTCATATAAAGCATTTTAAGTTATTAAGTGCACGAGTGTATAATTAGCACAACAGCACTGAACTAGTGTAATAGATCACACAACAACTTCTAACAATGATTATCGCAGTCATCTAAAAATTTTAGCATAAATATCAAGTCATGTAGAACAACCTGAATATAAAATTGGAGATTTTTTTTATCAAGAATGCCATATGTTCTCTAACGCGTCACATTGATCGAGATCGCTGAGATTTCTGTTGTGCCGTTGGGCTCTTAGCTTGATCCTTTTTGCGTTTGGCAAAATCACGGTGATATTGATGCATTACAGATGCCCACAATTTCTCTAACTCCATTTGTGTTCGTTTGAGCCGCAGTAAATATTGGAAAACTCTAAGATATCTGTTAATTGTGCCAAAATTTAGTGACCTATTGAAAAATATCATGTTTTATTAAGCCATGTAATGTCACATTATTATCGTAATACGAGAACAGGATTATTGAGTCTCACATAAATGGTCAAAATTAACAGACAAAGTCATTTGACTTTTTCAATTTTATTTTAAGAACTCATTAATCTTGACCATTTAAACTAAATAAGACCATAGTCAAGATTATTCATAATTAATAACCAATGATCTCTCACAAGATATATCCTCTACAAAAGATGTCTTTCCTAAACTAATGGTCCCTTTAAGGTATTCAACATATCCTATATGCCTTGATAACACAGTTTGCATCTATGAGGCCATAACAATTTCTAAATTTATCATTTTAGAAGGGAATTCAATCACATCGAGTATATCTTAGCAGGACAGGAAGAGGAAAGAATCCACCATTAATATTAATATTATAGGAGTAAAACCTGACTTAGAGAGGACTTCTTGAGTAAGGAACAAATGCAAAGGCCAATCGACAGAATACTCAAGGGCAAGACCATCCCAACCATCAAGTGACATTTCTGAAGAAGCACCAGAGCTTCCATTTGCTGAAGTGTTTGCCCTTGATACATCTATAGGGAAGGTCTAACTGTGATTCCATAAGATGGCATCCTAGAAGAGGGAAAGCACATTCATAACAACTCCAAGCTAACTTAAACAGAAGAACTAAAATGAAGGCAGAACCTTACCGCAAGGATACTTTAGAGAAATATTTGTCTTTTCACCAATAGTTTTTAACGCAGCCTGCATTTCAAGGAATTGGAATCAGCTTTCATTGATGTAGTTAAAACATGAACAAGCTTAAATAGTTAAAGGATGAACTGCGTTAAAAAGTAAAGATCGTATGAAAAATTTAACTAACCAGCTAAAATGGCACCATAAGATCAGCTTCAGCAGTTGATTGCCAAGGTGGCAAACGCATTAGCTGGCGACTTTCCTCGAGGAAACACTAGCATAGAAAATGATGCATGTATAAAAAATGTCAGTATTTTTTTCTTAGATAACAAAATATTAGTAATTAGAAAAGGTTATTACAAAAGGCAAGGAGGACGAAAGATCCTCATACAAAAAATAAAAAATATCAATAAAAAATAAGAATCAACACAAGTCAGCAGAAAAATGTTAGTAGTATAGATAACTTTTCATACTTTATCTGGAAGAAATCTCCTTTTGCCAAAAGAAAATAGTCTTTCAGGTCCTTCAAGTGACGATTCAAGTCAGCTTGTACAACCACAAGCTGTGGACAGAGAGAACATGAATGGTGTAGAATGCAAATTCACCAAATACTAACGAACATATGAACTGATATATGATGTTAAGCACCTGCCACAGACGACTGGCTGCAATAACCTGAATAGAGTACTAATCTGGGTCTGTGAGAATCCTTCCAACAAACTTCCTGCATGTTTCTTCAAAACCAAAGGATACATAGTGTAAAGGACAAAACTATTAATGTATATGCAACTAAAACTAAAAATCATGAATATTGAACAAAGTTGTGTAAGAGATTTCATTACCTCACTTAGGGCTACGTGTCCAGCAAAATTTATTATCTCCAACAAATCGCCACTTAATGATGACCAATGCATGACCGAGTAATTGGAGATAAGGTAGACATCGTGTTTTGAAGTAGCCCATACTAAGTTTCTCAACTGAATCCCACAAAAAATGAAACAAATCATCACCCATTAGGCTTGAAAAGTAATTAATAAACTATCCAAACCTACATCAATAAAACCATATACTAAAAAAAGAAGCAACAATAGAGTGTTAAATGCAAATTGATAAATGTTTGAATCTTGATGTATATAGCAAAAAAAAAAACTTTAATCCAATTTCTATAGCATACCAGTACAGCATTCAAAGGGCTAGAGAAAACAATAATAGATTTGAAGATCATCGGTTTTCTTTCCTCAATAATGAAATACAAAATAAAATCATATAAAGAAATGCAACTGTACAAGACAAGACTGCAAACAAGTACTACAGAACCACCGAATATTATGTATATATTGAATCTATAGTAGCTTATATCTTCCACAACTGGTTAATTAGGGGCTTTCATCAAGAATTACATTCATTTTTTAACTTTTTAGCCATGTACTCTCATCAAGCAACACTACAATACTTATCAACAATATAACAAACATAATAGGAATAAAATCAAGTAGCAATAAGGTTCGAGCACCATGTGAAAAATCAAACAAACCTAAAAATGAAGGATGGTAGGTTTAACCATTCTTGTATTATAGAAAAAGTCATAGTATTTTCCACCCTTCACAGACCTTTTGCAATCTTGAGAGACAAAGAAACAAAATTTACTTCTGCATCTTTCCCTGCCCCCATAATCCAAAGGAAAAGGATTTGATAAAACAAAAAATATTAAAAAAAAGAAACCTCATTTATAGCATCCCAGAAGCAAGAATATTCTCATAATTCTTATACTGTTCAAGCCTTGTAACTCTGTAACTATCTCTTGATATGTTCAATCTATCCCACTGAATACCCTGAATGTCTTTCCCTTCCTTGCTTGTGCAGCTGATGTATCATACCTTAGTGGCTGCACAATCATCAACACCTTATGAGTATGAAAACAAATACCCCTTTTTCTCTTAAATAAACAAATTTTGAAAAAAAAATTTTATATGAATGATGAATACTGAAAGTCAAATAAATAGAATCAGAAAAAAAAGGTACCATCTCATACTCATCAAGAGCATCATCATGCTGTTTTCATCCATTTCATCAAAGAAATCTTCTTCTTTTCTATGGCATCAAAGTAGAAATCTTCCTCTTCTTCGACAACGATGAGAAGTGGATGTATGGGTGATGAGCGGATAATTTATACGCTTTTTGGCATTGTTTTTAGTATGTTTTTAGTATATTTTAATTAGTTTTTATTATATTTTTATTAGTTTTTAAATAAAAATCACTCTTCTGGACTTTACTATGTGTTTGTGTGTTTGATAAACCTCTATTTCATGGTTTATCTTGTGCTCATTTGAGTGGTTTTTATCAACTCTTCACCCACTTATTCATATTAATTGCATGGTTTTACTTTCCCTTCCTTATTATGTGATGTATGTGAAAAACATGTTTCCTATGCTTTAATATTAATTATTTTAATTACCTTTATCTCCATTCGATGTCGTGATTAGTGTGTTGAGTAGTTTCAGATCTTCTAAGGAAGGAATGACTTAAAGGATGGAAAGGAAACATACAAAAATAGAAGGAAAGCACCAAACGGAGCTTCTGAAGAAACTGGCATCCACGCAATCGCATGGACGAAGCGATCGCGTGCCAAGCACGAATCAGCAGCGACGCGACCGCATGACTGACGCGACCACGCGCCTTAAGCAGAACGCACATGACGCGGTCGCATGACTGACGCGACCCGTGGCAAGAAATGCTCCGAATGACGCGACCGCGTGATCCACACGGACGCGTGACAGAGGCACGCACCAGAAATTGTAGAAAACGCTCATAGCGAATTCTGAAGCCCTTTTGGCCCAAATCCAAGTCCAGAAGGCATAGACCAGAGTTATGAAGTGGGGAACGCATCCATTCAGGGGGCTCGCCAATTTTCACTTCCATGATTAGATTTAGTTGAAGGTCCTCCTCTCTCCTAGGATTAGGATTATTTAACTCTCTTAGTTTGAAGATGACTTCGATCTAGGTTTAATATACTTAATGCTTTATGCACTTATAAATGTTGCCAACTTGACTTATAACCCTCCATATTATGATTTAATAATAATGATATTAACGTTATTTTATTTTCTTTTTTTTTACTTGTATTTATTTTTCCCTTAATTGTTGTTACTCAGTTTACTCCTAATTGATAATACTTCTATGACCCCCCCCAGTTAATTTATTCTTTTCTTCTTTTTTTTTATTCTTGGAATTAAAACAAAAAAGATAACTAACAACAAAAGTTCATAACTCAGCATATATTGTAAACCCCGATCACAACCTTTATAGCCAATAAT